>NC_138342.1:128054053-128214053 GCF_046562875.1 Panthera onca
GAAAAAAAAAAAAGAATATCAAATCAGATAATGTAGATTTTAAAGCAAAAATATTACTAGGGATAAAGACAGTCACTTCACAATGATAACAGATCATTTCATCAAGTGATTGTAACTATCCCAATTGTTTAGAAACTGAATAATAACTCTTTAAAATATATGAAACAAAAACTAAGAACTAAAATGAGAAAAACATAAATCCACAATTATAAACAGATTTCAACATTCCTTTCTCAATAACTGATAAGTAAATGAAAAACCAATAAGGATAAAGATATGAATAAGATTATTGACCATGACCCAAATGACATTTATAGAACATTACATCCAACAATAGAATATAAATTTACAAAAACAGGGCATATTTTTGGCCAAAAAACTAAGCTGCAATAAACTTAGCAGATTCATATCATATAAAGTATATTCTCTGACCACAGTGTAATTAAATTAGAAGTCAATAAGATATCTGAAAATTTCCCAAGATTTAAGAAATGAAGATTATAATTCTGAAAAATCCACTGGTCTAAGAAAAAAGAAAAAAGAAATTAAAAACCATTATGAACTGAATACAAATGAAAACACAACCTGTAACTATTTGTGGACTGCAGCTAAAGCAGTGCTTAGAGGGAAACTCCTAGCACATATATTAAAGGTAAGAAAAAAAAAAAAAACGGTCTCATATCAGTGTATTCAGCTTCCATCTTAAAAAACTAGAAAAATAGCAAATTAAACCCAAAGTAAGCAAAAGATGTAAAAATCACAGTGAAAATCAATAAAAGAGCAAACCAAACAATAGAGAAAAAAACAATGAAATGAAAAACCTAATCTTTGAAAAGATCAATATAAACTTCTGACCAGACTAATCAGGCAAAAGAGAAAAGACCCGAAGTACCAATATCAGAAATGATATGAAGAATTATCAGATTAGGAGAGAGGAAACATCACTACAGATTATGCAGATACTAAAAGAATAATAAGGGAATATTATATGTAACTTAATATTACTAAGCTGGATGATTTTTATCAATGGACAGATTTCTTGAAAGACACAAACTACCAAAGCCTCCTCAAGAAGAAACAGATAACATGAATAGTACTATATCCATTAAAGAAATAGAACTCACAGTTTAAATCTTCCCATAAAGTAAATTCCAGGCCCAGATAGTTACACAGGTAAATTCTACCAAATATTTGAGAAAGAAACAGTGCCAATTCTACACAAACTCTTCTAGAATATTAAAGAGGAGGGAATACTTGCCAACTCATTCTATGAGTCCAGCATTACCCATTTATTAAAACCAGACAAAAGCATTTTAAGACAAAAAAATTCAAGGGACAATCTCCACTTAAATATTTATGTGATTTCTTCTCTTGAGACTTCTTATGGGTACTCTATAAAATAAATGGGTTGAATGTCTTCTCCAAGAGATGTTTTCCCAGTTTTCCACTATCCCAAATTTTCTGTGAATGCACCCACCTGTCCCTTACATTTCTCAAAAATGTCTATACCAGTTTCCTTTTGTCCTACATCCCAACTTGACTTCCTTTGGATTTTAGTCAGGTGGCTGAATTCTCAGCCTTCTCATTTTATACTGAGTGATTTCATCCATAACCACTGTTTCTAATACCAAACCACACAAGGGTGCAAGAATCTAGTAAAGAGACATTAGAGGTAACCTTGGTGAAGTCAGTTTTAGACACATATATCCAGTCACTTACTAGAGAGCTCCACCATAATTACCTCTAAATTTTCAAATTCAACATATCTGAATTCATTTTGTCACCTCAAGAGCTATCATTAGTCTACTGGAGACTATGTTGGTAAACGGAGCCACAAATATGTAAACCACAAAAAACCCGAGTCATTCTAAACCTTAGAACTCGTTCCTTTGGATCTCCCTACATCCTTCTGCTCTTGGTTCTATATACAGAAATCTCCTTTGGAAAAAGTCCTCATCATGTATGAATACTTTTATAGACATATCTCATGTTCCAACCATGTCACACAATATACACACGTCAATCATGCTATGCTGTTACAGGCTTACATGCCTTCCAATGTGTTGGGTCTTCCAATGTGGAAGACAATCTTTTAATGAGCTTGGTAGAGGAGGTGGTGGTGGTGGTTGTGGTAGAACAGTAGTAAGCAGTAAAAGCAACAGCATTATAAAATACAATTTAATTAGAGCTCATTCTATACCATGATTATGCTAAGTGCATTATTCCAATTAATTATCAAAATGGCACCATGAAATAAGTATAATTTTCACCATCTTATATATGAAGCAACAGTTATTGAGAGTTTATATGACTTAGCCAAAATCACATAACTGGTATGTGGGGTAATCCAAGTCTACCAGACTTCAAAAATGGTGCTCTAAGCCACTGCATATTATTTCCTCCATGGTGAACCTCTCCTCTCATCCTTAAAGGCCAAGACAATTTTTCATAAAACCTCTGACTTCCTAAGCAGATTCAACTGTTCTCTGCTTTGTGCCATCACAGGTCTAGTACCAACTCCATTTATTTGTAAATGTCTCCCTGATTACACAGTTATATGTGTCTACCTAAACACATACACATTACTTATTTTTGTGAACCCTGAATACTTGGTACATTAGAGAACTCAACAAATGTATACTTAATGAATAAATGATGAGATTAACCATTTCAGATGAAAACTAATTCCTCATCTCTCACTACTTGCTTATACAATTATTCAAAACTAAATAAGACAGCAATCTCTAGACTTACTAAAGGAGCAAACATTGTGTCTCAGCTCCTGGTAATGTCATCCAGTGGAGCAACAATCAAGGTTAGTGAAATTTATTGTTCCCAGAGAGAGTGGTTAAAATGATCTATCATTAAGTACTAAAGACCCAAGAATTTATTATTTGGTTTGCTTTAGAAGTAACTTACTACACAGGGCACCTGGGTGGCTCAGTTGGTTAAGATATGACTCTTGACTTTGGCCCAGATCATGATTTCACATTTCCTGAGATGGAGGGCTCTATGCTCTTGGGATTCTCTCTCTTTCTCTGTCTCTCTCTGCCCCTCTCCTGCTCACACACACACACTCTCTCTCTCAAATTAAATAAACATTTAAAAAAATAACTAAAAGGAACTTACTGTAAAATCAAAAAAGTGGATGCTTCTCTAAGAATTGAGAAAAAAATAAGCCCATGAAATATCATTGCCCTGTGATGCATTATTAGCACCTAAAGGAAAAATGTTTCCTAACACCTCAACCAAAAAAGTTCTGAACATACATGTAATATGAATTTGTTACATTATCTAAGAATATTAAATTCTGCTACAGAAGACAAGAAAACAAATGTGACTGATGAAAACCAAAAGGAATAAAAAACCACTAATGGTAAGATGGTAACTTACAAATTGAGGCAAAATTCATAGGCTACATTAAGTAGAGAGAATGAATAAAGTGATAGCTTGTGAGAAATAGAATTCAAAAAGTTCTAAATACGTACAGTAATTTTAAAGCTAGAAGTTTGTTAAGGCCTCTAAAAGACATAATATACTTAAATATGATGGAATAAAAAAGGGTGTTCTTTCAGATAAAGATGGACAGACCAAGTCATAAGATAGAATCATTCCAAATCTGCTTTGGGTTGCTGATATTTGTGTAGGTCTTGAGAATGAGGCAATAATTATCCCTTTGTTCCAGACATTTGTCTGTACAGCAAACAGCCTTGGCAGAGACAGTGTCTCATTTTGAGAGAACAGGGCTGGTTTGTTTACTGTCCAGTATAATAAAGATAATGATGCGCTTTGGGTTGGGGCAAAGGCCAAACTTTACTGACCATTGTAAACATTTTGGGTTTCTGAACAGTGAGGATGCTCAACTGGGGTGTAAACTCACTAGGTACACAGCATCGACCTGGGCCTCTTATGTTAGTCTCTTCAGACTGCCATAACAAAATATCATAGACTGGGTAGCTTAAACCACACAAATATATTCCTCACAGGTTGAAGGCTAGCGAGTTCAAGGTCAAGGTGCCAGTGTATCTGGTTCCTGCTGAGAGCTCTCTACCTGGCTTTCAGATGGTTGCTATTTATACGATTCTCACATGGCAGAGAGGTGGGAAGGAGGGGGAGATGGTTCTCCTTTTCTTATAAAGCCTAAGTTCAACTGGATGAGGGTGCCAACTTTATGAACCTTAAAAAAGCCTTAATCAATTCATTAAATCTTAATTATCTACTAAAGGCCCTACCTCCAGAAATAGTCACAATTGGGGTTAGGGTTTCAACATATGAATGGGGGATGAAGGAGGAAAGCACAATTTGGTCCACAGCACCCATCCACATCACCTCATGTAACTGAGGGACAGACATTTAAGGAAATTCACTCATTTAAATGTTTATTGTGTTTGTTGTGCTATAAGAAAATTCTTTATCTCTGACCCAGGAATTTCATGTCTTCTACCAGCATCCACAAAATTTTGCCAGAAAAAGAATTTGTTATCTTGCAAATAGGGTAAAATTTCAGACCTCTTACAGTTCTTGACACTCTTTTTTGGGGGGTGTTCAAAAGTAAGATTTGTTCAGTTATGGAAAATGACTACATATTTCATAAATACATTAGTTATTTGGGTTAATGAGCATCTTTTAAACATATAAAATAAAAAGTTTAATTTTCTTTGCACATTTGTGTTTTTTTCAATTAATTAATTTTTTTAAATTTACATCCAAGTTAATTAGCATATAGTGCAACAATGATTTCAGGAGTAGATTCCTTAATGCCCCTTACCCATTTAACCCATCCCCCCTCCCACAATCCCTCCAACGACCCTCTGTTTGTTCTCTATATTTAAGAGTCTCTTATGTCTTGTCCCCTCCCTGTTTTTATATTCTTCTGGCTTCCCTTCCCTTATGTTTATCTGTTTAGTATCTTAAATTCCTTATATAAGTGAAGTCATATGACATTTCTCTTTCTCTGACTAACTTAGCATAATACCCTCTAGTTCCATCCATGTACTTGCAAATGGCAAGATTTCATTCTATTTGATTGCCGAGTAATACTCCATTGTATATATATACCACATCTTCTTTATCCATTCATCCATTGATGGACATTTGGGCTCTTTCCATACTTTGGCTATTGTCGATAGTGCTGCTATAAATATGGGGGTGCATGTGCCCCTTCGAAACAGCACACCTGTATCCTTTGGATAAATACCTAGTAGTTCAGTTGCTGAGTCGTAGGGTAGTTCTATTTTTAATTTTCTGAGGAACCTCCATCCTGTTTTCCAGAGTGGCTTCACCAGTTTGCATTCCCACCAGCAGTGCAAAAGGGATCCTCTTTCTCCACATCCTCGCCAACATCTGTTGCTGCCTGAGTTGTTAATGTTAGCTATTTTGACAGGTGTGAGGTGGTATCTCATTGTGGTTTTGATTTGTATTTCCCTGATGATGAGTGATGTTGAGCATTTTTTCATGTGTCGGTTGGCCATCTGGATGTCTTCCTTGGAGAAGTGTCTATTCATGTCTTTTGACCATTTCTTCACTGGATTATTTGTTTTTTGGGTGTTGAGTTTGATAAATTCTTTTTAGATTTTTGGATACTAACCCTTCATCTGATAGGTCGTTTGCAAATATCTTCTCCCATTCTGTCGACTGCCTTTTAGTTTTGCTGATTATGTCCATTGCTGTGCAGAAGCTTTTTATTTTGATGAGGTCTCAATAGTTCATTTTTGCTTTTGTTTCCCTCACCTCCAGAGACATGTTGAGTAAGAAGTTGCTGTGGCCAAGGTCAAAGAGGTTTCTGCCTGCTTTCTCCTCTAGGATTTTGATGGCTTCCTGTCCTACATTTAGGTCTTTCATCCATTTTGAGTTTATTTTTGGGTAAGAAACTGGTCCAGGTTCATTTTTCTGCATGTCGCTGTCCAGTTTTCCCAGCACCACTTGCTGAAGAGACTGTCTTTATTCCATTGGATATTCTTTCCTGCTTTGTCAAAGATTACTTGGCCATACGTTTGTGGGTCCATTTCTGGGTTCTCTATTCTGTTCCATTGATTGGTCTGTTTTTGTGCCAGTACCATACTGTCTTGATGATTACAGCTTTGTAATACAGCTTGAAGTTTGGGATTGTGATGCTTCCTGCTTTGGTTTTCTTTTTCAAGATTGCTTTGGCTATTCAGGGTCTTTTCTGGTTCCATACAAATTTTAGGATTGTTTGTTCTGGCTCTGTGAAGAATGCTGGTGTTATTTTGATAGGGATTACAATTCTTGACACTCTTGATGACAACTAAGTCAGATTTAAATTTGCCACCCATTGACCAATTTCAATATGCCAAACTGGCATACCCAGTATTGTCTGACTCTGGCCCCTGTGGGTTTCATCAGCACAAGAAATGCAGTCAAAACCATAACTATTCAATGGGATAATTGTTTAGCTAAAGCTGTGACCAGGTATACTTGCTGCTGCATCTCTCCAATAGAGCCAGTATATTTCACTGGCCTTCCCATCTCTGGATTCCCTTGCTTAATACTGGTACTCATAACACTATCAACAGGGAAGGCTGATGAGACAGAGAAAGAGACATAACATTTAAATGTTACACAACTAGGACTGAAGTGCTCTGCCTGCTTGCATTCTATCCGAAGTACATTGATTTATCCCATCTCACTTCTCTTTTCCTCATAGTATGTTTTAAATTAATTTAATAAGTCATGTGATTCAACAATCTTAATTTAATCTGTGGGTCATTCTGTTCTGTGATCTCTGGGTTGATTTCCCTGATACAATATAGGGAGGTTACCACAGTAGCAAGGAAACTTCTCACAGAACAGGTTCAAAGCTAACCTTTATCTCACCTTAAATTACAATTTGAAAAAACTGGCCTAGGCCACAAGGAAAAAAATAGGAAACTCCATAATTCATCAAGTCAGCACAATTTTAATACTGAAATCAGAGAGAGAGGGGCGCCTGGGTGGCTCAGTCGGTTGAGAGTCCGACTTCGGCTCAGGTCATGATCTCATGGTCTGTGGGTTCGAGCCCCACATCAGGCTCCATGCTGACAGCTCATAGCCTGGAGCCTGCTTCAGATCCTGTGTCTCCCTTTCTCTCTGCCCCTCCCCACTCTCACTTTGTCTCACTCTGTCTCTCAAAAATAAATAAATGTAAAAAAAAGAAAAGAAAAGAAAAGAAAAACAGTGAGAGTTATAAAAAATGAAAATGAAGAGAAATTTCATTAGTAAATAAAGATATATAACTTATAAAAAATCCAGAAATAAATAAAATCTGGCAAAGTATTCTAAAAATAATACTATTAAGGATGGTACTTTCATGGACTCCAAAAGTGGTTCAATTCAGAAAATCTACAACATAATCATTATACCAACAAAATCAACAATTAAAAGGGAAACATTACATAATAATTTAATAGATGCTGAAAAGGCATTTGATCAAATTCAGAAAGCATTCCTAAAGAAAGAATTCTAGTAAAATAGAGATGGAAAAAATTGCACATAATAAAAGCTTTTACCAGAACCTAACATCAAATATTAGCTATGTGAACTGGGGCCAAACATGTAAACTCTAGACGGAACAACAGTATCCATTTCAAATGCTTATTTTGGAAAGTAATTAACATCTGTATAGCTAGTAAAACAGTGTCTGGCACATAAATATTTGTTAGCAAATATTATTACACTAACAATTATCACCAAATGGCAAAATTTATAAAAACTAAAATACAGTAAAATGTAAAAGCTCATATAAACACTAAAGAGATAAAAAATATATCCAAAATATTCTAATTGATACTATAAAAATAAATATAGAAAATAAATATGGAAATATTAAAATCTGTTCTGTTTCTGCAACTGGCACTTAGATATAGAAAATAGAAAGATATTATATTTATAACAGCAAGAAAAACATTAAACGTTTATAAATACTTTTAACAAGAGAGAGAGAAATGATAGGACAGTATACATAAAGTATTAAAGGAACAAAAGTACAATATGAAACCAAAAAGAATGCTTTCATTAGGATGAGTTATCCTTAAAATATAAATTTACCAAAAGAAAAAAACAAAAACAAAAAACAAACAAACAAAAAAACAACATATGAGTTTAATGTATTTGCAATGAAATGCAATAGGGCTTTTTTTATAGACTCATAAAATAATTTAAAGTTTACATGACAGAATATATACCAGAAAAAAGGGAATAAAAGGACAAAAGACTAATAAGAGGGAGTATACTACTTAAACACTATGCAGATGCAATAAAAACTTAAATATATTTTAAGAATATTAGACTAAGTCTTTTTTTTTAAAGTGTCTATTGTGACATACAAAGTTGACAGCACAGCTTACTGTGGTGTGATGAACTGGTAAGTAAATCACCTAGATTGAACAGTGAGCAGCACATAGTCAGCTCTCGGTTGTTCTTACCATGATTACATATATAACCTAGAAGTCAAGAGACTTTAATTCACAACTGGAAATCAGGATTTAAAAGACACATTTAGGGGAGGGAAGTGGGAGTGGACAGAAAGGTAAAGAGGATGAAAAGATACAAACTTCCAGTTATAAAATAAATAAGTCACAGGAATGAAAAATACTGTAATAACTTTGAATGATAATAGATGGTAACTACACTTATCATAGTAAGCAGTGTAATGTAAAGAAATGTTACTATGTTGTACATCTGAAAGTAATATAACATTATATGTCAACTATACTTCAATAAAAAATATTTATAAGTATACTTTATAAAATATAAAACTAATTAATGGCAAAAGATATGATTAGTTAATTCAAATGGCAAAAGACAGATTTAGAAAAACGTTCATGACATACAAAGGGTTACTATACTATACATTGAACATTTATAAATTCACAAGAAAACAATAAACATAAAATGCACAAATAATTTCAAAAAGAATTTCATAGCATGAATTCAAATACCCAACATTTTTTTAATGTTCAAATTTATTAGTAGTAATGAAAAACTCAATAAAGGAAGAATGAGATATTTTATATCCAAGAGATTAGCAAAAATTTTAAAAATCTGTAACACATTTTGTTCAGAGGAATGCAGAGAAAAGGTGCTGGTCAAAATATAAAATCTAAAACACTTTGTAAAATAATCTTACACCAACAATGAAACAGCAGAAAGAGAAATTTAAAAAACAATCCCATTTATAATTATACCAAAAATAGTAAGATATCTAGGAATAAACCTAACCAAAGAGGTAAAAGACCTATACTATGAAAACTATAAAACACTTTTTGAAGATGATAAAAAGTAATAGGAAGACATTCCATGCTCATGGATTGGAAGAACAAATACTGTCAAAACGTCTATACTACCCAAAGCAATCTACACATTTAATTCAACCCCTATCAAAATACCAACAACATTTTTCACAGAGCTGAAACAAACAATCCCAAAATTTGTATGGAACCACAAACGATCCCACATAGCCAGAGCAACCTTGTAAAAGCAAAGCAAAGCTGAAGGCATCATAATTATAATTTCCAGTTATATTACAAAGCTATAATAATCAAAATATTATACTACTGGCACAAAAACAAATAGATAAATAGAACAGAATAGAAAATCTAGGAATAAACTCACAATTATATGGTCAATGGTCAATTAATCTTTGACAAAGCAGGAAAGAATATACAATGGGAATACAATATACAATGGGAAAAAGAGTCTCATCAACAAATGGTGTTGGGGAAACTAAACAGTTACATACAAAGGAATGAAACTGGATCACTTTCTTACACCATACACAAAAATAAATTCAAAATGGATTAAAGACCACTTGTGAGACCATTTGTGAGACCTGATACCATAAAAATCCTAGAAGAGAACACAGGCCATAGCAACTTTTTTCTAGATAGGTCCCCTGATGCAAGAGAAACAAAAGCAAAAATAAAATATCAGGACTAAATTAAAATAAAAAGCTGCACAGCAAAGGAAACAATAAACAAAACTAAGAGGCAACCTACAGAATAGGGGAAGATATTGGCAAATGACATATCCAATAAATGGTTAGTATCCAATATATACAAAGAACTTATAAAATTCAACACCCCCAAAGAACCCAATTTAAAAATGGGAAAAAGACATGAACAGACATTTCTCCAAAGAAGATATACAGATGGCCAACAGACACATGAAAAGATGCTCAGCATCACTCATCACCAGGCAAATGTAAATCAAAACAACAAGGAGCTATCACCTCACACCTGTCAGAATGGTTAAACTCAACAACTCAAAACAACAAGTATTTTTGAGGATACAGAAAAAAAAGCCATTCTCTTACACTGTTGGTGGGAATGCAAACTGGTGCAGCCACTGTAGAAAGCAATATGGAGGCTCCTCAACAAATTAACGATCTATGATCCAACTATCCCGCTACTAACTATTTACCCAAAGAATACAAAAACACTAATGCAAAAGGATACATGCTCCCCTATGTTTATAGCAGCATTACTTAAAATGCTCAAATTATGAAGACAGCCCAACTGTCCATAAACTGATGAATGGATAAAGAAGATGTGGTATATATACACAATGGAGTATAATTCAGCCATAAAAAAGAATGAAAGCTTGCCATTTGCAATAACATGGATGGAGCTACAGACTATAATGCTAAATGAAGTAAGTCAGTCTGAGAAAGCAAGTATCATGATTTCACTTATGTGGAATTTAAGAAACAAAACAAATGAACAAAGAGAAAAAAAGAGAGACAAACCAAGAAACATACTCTTAACTATAGAGAACAAACTGATGGTTACCAGAGGAGAGGTGGGTAGGGGGTGGGTTAAATAGGTGGCTGAGATTAAGCAGTGCACTTGTTGTGATGAGCAGTGGGGTGATGTATGGAATTGCCGAATTACTGTACTGTATACCTGAAACTAACACAAAACTACATGTTAACTAACTGGAGTTAAAATACAAACTTACCAAAATATTTGACCAGACCAGGGATTTTCTGGCATTTATTTAGAATAACTACTCCATTAAAGGTTTTGCACCTTATGTACAAAAAAAAAAGGCACATTTTTCATAGTAACAAAAAGAAAAAAAGAGATAAAGACTGTGAAATCCAATGCATGTCATTAGAAAAATGATTGGAAAAATTATGTCTTCTTCAGTTATTGAACAGAATGAATTATAGACACATCAGCAGATTTTGTAGGACATCCACCACTGATACACAATAGAGTGAGAAAAGCAGTATACCAAGAAGTATATATTACAGGATTGCATACAAACTCTGAAAAATTACAGGATTTCATTTCGTTTCATTTTTCAATAAAAATTCTTCAACAACATGCATAAGTTTATATGAAAATGGGAAAAAACAGAAAAAGATGCATACTAGATCATTAATATATGTTAAATATGGAAAAAGAGAATCTGGGAAGCAGGGAATAGAGGTGAGGAGGGACAGGAGAGAGCCAAGAAAAGAGGGAATACAGTGCATAAAAATAAAACACACAAGCAAGAAAAACAACCAGTGAGGTGATTATACTTAACAATAAAACTATTCATGTATGTATGCATAAAAACATTTTGTAACAATTGAATGAAAAAACGTAATTATTTTCAAAATTTTTTTGACTACGTGATATTAGCAGTTTTGTATATTCATGGAAGACAGTATTTTTCTTTCCTTTCTGTCAACAGTTTACATAGTTCAATTTGTCTACTGCTTTTTCCCTTTAAAGTTTCCAAAATTCTTTCTACAAATTCTTACAGCTCTTCACTTAGGACCAGTCTACTTTCCTTCTCAAGGTCTTTAGACAACAATATAACTCCTTTCAACTTTATTTTTTATTTTATTAAAAAGAATTCTTTTTAATGTTTATTGTTGAGAGATAGAGTGCGAGTGGGGGAGGGGCAGAGAGAGAGGGAGACACAGAATCTGAAGCAGGCTCCAGACTCTGTGATATCAGCCCAGAGCCTGATGTGGGCCTTAAACCCACAAACTGTGAGATCATGACCTGAGCCCAAGTCAGAGCTTAACTGAATGAGCTGTCCAGGCACCCCTTCTTTCAATTTTAAATGTCTTACTCCTGATTACTCTCAGTTACCAAAGGTTCAGGTCATACATAGCCCTTCACAGTCACAGAATGGGGACTTGATTTAGGTAGCAAAACTGAAAACCCACACTGACCTTCTTCGTTACCAACTCAGTGCTCACCAAACTTTATTACTTTACCATTTCTGACCTCTATAAGCCTGATATAACCGTGAGGACACAAGAGGAATTTCTTGGGGTTCAAGGAATGTATTTATTTTATTTCTGTAGAGATATGGCCTTACGTTACTTATCTCTGTACCCTCTGCCACAAGCATTAATAGTCCCATTTACTCACATTTGTTGATGAATTTTTTCCTCCCACCTAGTTTATCATCTTTATTTTTTTTTAAGTGAAGTATAATTAACATAGTGTTATATTAGTTTCAGGTGTACAATATAGTGATTCAAAAATTCTATATGTTGCTCAGTGTTCACCAGGGTAAGTGTGCTCTTAATCCTCTCTACCTGTTTCACCCATGTCCCTACCACCTTCCTTCTGGCAACCATCTGTTCTCTGTATTTAAAAGTCTGCTTTTGGGGCGCCTGGGTGGCGCAGTCGGTTAAGCGTCCGACTTCAGCCAGGTCACGATCTCGCGGTCCGTGAGTTCGAGCCCCGCGTCGGGCTCTGGGCTGATGGCTTGGAGCCTGGAGCCTGTTTCCGATTCTGTGTCTCCCTCTCTCTCTGCCCCTCCCCCGTTCATGCTCTGTCTGTCTCTCTCTGTCCCAAAAATAAATAAAAAACGTTGAAAAAAAAATTTTAAAAGTCTGCTTTTTTGTTTGTTTACTTTATTTTCTGTTCTGTTTCTCAAAATTTCACATGAGTGAAATCATGGTATTTATCTTTCTCTGTCTTATTTTACTTAGCATTAGACCCTTTAGGTCTCTCCATGTTGTTGCAAACAGCAAGATATCATTCATTTTTATGGATAATATTCCATTGTGTGTGTGTGCGTACATACCACATCTTTATTCATTTATTAATAGATACTTGGGTTGCTCCCATGTCTTGACTATTGTAGATGGTGTTGCAATAAACACAGCATACATCTTTTTGAATTGCTGTTTTCATTTTCTTTGGGTAAACGCTCAGTAGTGGTATTATTAAGTCACATGGTAATTCTATTTTTAATTTTTTGAGGAACCTCCAAACTGTTTTCCACAGTGCTATACCAATTTGCATTCCTACCAACAGTGTATGAGGGTTCCTTTTTCTCCACATCCTTGCCAATACCTACAATTTCTTATCTTTTTGACTTTAATCATCCTGACAGGTGTGAGGTTATACCTCATTGTGGTTTTGATTTGCATTTCCCTGATGACTGGTGATGCTGAGCATCTTTTCATGTATCTGTTAGCTTTTAATGCATTTTTATGGTGATATAAATGTAGGCCTTTCCTACACTACATTTTTTGGTTTATTTTACTTCATTCATAATTTACATCAAAAATAGCAACCTTTCAATGAAAGCAAACTGTTTCCTTAGAATATAATGTTCAACTTTCAAAGTCTCCCACATGTAAGAGTTAAAATAAGAGAAAAATCCTTAGGGGTTAAAATCCTTTACTATTTTTTTACTTAAAATTTTAAGGTCAAAATATAAAGAGGTTTTTATAGCTTTATGAGTTCTAATAAATTCATAAGCTATGTTGTTATCATCCTACTATGATATACAACATTTTTATCATTTCAGAGAGATCCTCACACTCCTTCACAGTCAACAGGCCCCCAGCATTCCAAACAATCACTGTTACGCTTCTTTTCACCATTGGTTAGCTTTGCCTATTCTAGAGCATCACATCCATGGAACCATACAATATGTACTTTTTTCTTTCTGGCTTCTTTTACTCACCATAATGTTTCTGAGGTTCATCTATGTGGTTTGTGTATGAATAATTCATTCCTTTTTTATTCCTGAGTAGTATTCCACTGTATAAATATGATACATTTGGTGTATCCACCCTTTTGTTGATGAACCTTCATTTAGTTCAGTAAGAATAATGTTGATATGAACATTTGTGTGGTAGCCTTTTTCTGTACTTTTACCTCCATTTTTCTTAGATAAATAACTAGGATTTGTATTACTGTTTCATAGGTTAGGTGGTATGTTTAGCTTGAGAGAAACTGCCAGAACAATTTTCAAAGTGGCTGCAACTATTTTATGATTCCATCTGGATATTCCACCAATGGATATTTGGTGTTGCCAGTCATTATTTAGCCATTCCAGTGTGCAGTTGGGTCTTGCTGCGAATCTTCCAGCATGGCAAATGATGTTGAATACTTTTTCAGGTGCTCATTGGCAATTGATATGCATTCTTTTGTTAAGTCCCTAATCAAATCTTCTGCCCATTTATTTTATTAAAATAGCTGTGTTTACATAACTGATTTGCTGATACTTAGTAGAAACATGTTCTCTGTAAGATAAATGTACTGAGGATATTTTCTTTCAGCTAAAGCTTGCTTACTCATTTTGTTAATATACTGCCATGAATAGATTTAATTTTGTTGAAATCCATTTTTTTCTTTATCCATGATTTGAAATGATTTCTGGGTTTTAAGAGAAATATTTTACAAAGGTATTTTACAGTCAGTTTGTAAGGGATGCCTGGGTGGCTCAGTTAAGTGTCCGACTCTTGGTTTCAGTTCAGGTCATGACCTCATGGTTCGTGAGTTCGAGCCCTGCACTGCTCCGCGCGGACAGCATGGAGTCAGCCTGGGATTCTTTCTCTTTCTCTCTCTCTCTCGCTCTCTCTCTCTCTGACCCCCCCACCCCTGCTCTGTCTCTCAAAATAAATAAAAATTTTTTTTAAATAGTCAGTTTGTTAATTTCTTCAAATATACCTACTGAGATTTTGAATGGAATTGGGTTAAATCTAATTTGAGAAGAATTAACATTTTTACAATACTCAGTCTTTTAACACATGAACGTATCATATCTCTCCACTTATTAAGGTTTTCTTTAATCTGCCTACGTATTATTTTTTCTTAGTAGTATTTTGTAGTTTAGTTTTCAGTAAGTCTTACATATTTTCTAAAAAAATTTTTTAATGTTTATTTTTTAGAGAGAGAGAGACAGTGTGTGAGCAGAGAAGGGGCAGAAAGAGAGGGAGACACAGAATCCGAAGCAGGCTCCAGGCTCTGAGCTGTCAGCACAGAGCCAGACACAGGGCTTGAACCCACAGACCCTGAGATCATGACCTGAGCCAAAGTCAGACGCTTAACCGACTGAGACACCCAGGTGCCCCTATCTTACATATTTTTTTCATTTAATTTTCCCTTAGTATTTCATGTTTTTTAATGTTGTTGTCAATGTTATTTTTAAATTTCCCTTTTGAAAGTATTCATTGTTCCTATGTGGAAAAACAATATATTTTTTGATTTTGTGTCATGTGACATCACTAAAATCACTTATTATTTTTAAAAGTATTTTGTAGATTCCTTAGGATTTTCTCCAGATACAATAAAGCTGCCTGCAAATATTAAGTTTTACTTTTTATTTCCAATTCATATGGTTTAATATCTTTCTCTTGTGTTATTGTACTAACTAGGAATCTAGTACAGTGTTGACTAAAAGTGAGAAAAGTAAATGTTCTTGGCTTGATCCCAATTTTAAAGGGAAAGACATTCAGTTTTTTTCCATCAAATACAATTTAGCTATAGTTTTTCTCCAGGACGTCCTTTTGGAGTGAGAAGGCTCTATTCCACTTCGTTGAGAGTTGTTGTTGTTGTTTTTTAATCATTATTGGGTACTGAATTTTGTCAAAATTTTTCCCCACAGCTATTGAGATCATATTATTTTTCTCCTTTGTTAGTCTGAACAGTAATGATAGGTTATTCAAATATTAAAATAAACATGTACTCCTGAGGAAAAAGCCCACTTAGTCATGATATATAACTTTAAGTACTGAATTTGATTTATTATTTTTAAAAGACTTTTTTTCACCTATATTCATGAAGGATATTAGTCTGAAGTTTCAATAATTTGGTTATTACAGTTACCATTGCTTTATAAAATGAGAATTTGTGTTCCCTACTTTTCTATTTTTCAAAAGAGTTTACAAAAAATTTACATTATGTCTTCCTTATACGTTTGATAGAATTCACCAGGAAAGTCATCTCAACCTGGGCTTTTCTTTGGAGGATAGGGTTTATTATGTATTCTTTTTTTTTTTTTAATATAGAGAAAGCTATTGGGGTTATTTCTAATAAAATGAGCATTAGAAGTTTTATACTTTCTAGAAATTCATTCATTTTTTTCTAAGTTGTCAACTTTATCCTTTTAATTGCTGTAAGATCTACAATGATCTCCTTACTTTCATTCCCAATATTGGTTATTCATGTCTTTTCTCTTTATCCGTCAGGTTAGATGGTTACAAAGCTTATTGAATTTTATGTCAAATTAGCTTTTGGTTTCAAAATTCCTTTCCTTATTGTTTTTTGTTTTCTTTTTCATTGATTTTCTTCCTTTATTTTTATTGTGTCCTTCCTTATGCTTAGTTTGGGCTTAATTTGTTCTTCTTCTAACCTCTTAGTGATAAAGCTTACATCTGCGATTTTAAACTTCTCTGTTTCATATACTGCTATTTATAAAATTATGCATTTCATAATTACAGATTTCCCCTAAGAACTTTTTCATCTATATCCCACAAATTTTGATATGTTTTTCATTATGATTTTAAAATATTTCCTAACATCATTTATGATTTACTCTTCTTTTTTTAAAAAAGGAATATGTGGTTTTATTTAAAATATGTGGGGACTTTCCAGATAACTTGCCAGTGTTGATTTCTAGCTTAACTGCACTGAGTAGAGAACAATCTCTATGATTAAGTTCTGTTAAATTAATGGACCTTGTTTTCTGACTCAACAAATGGTCTTCACAGAAAATTTTGCATCTGCACTCATAAGGAGTTCTGGAGTTACTGAGAGCACTGTTTTATCAGTATCCATTATATGTTAAATTAGTTATTAGTGTTGTTCAAGTCTTCTATACAGTTACTGACTTATCCCTATCAATTACTAGGAGGAAAATTTTTAAATCTCCAAATATAACTGTGAATTTAAATATTTCTTACTTCAGTTCTCTTTCAGTTTTTGCTTTCTATTTCAAAATCTCTGCTATATGATGCTATTTTAGAGTCTTGCCAGTATAACAAATTACAACAAATGTAGCAGCTTAAAACAATGCAAAATTATCTTATAGTTCTGGAGGTTAGAAGTGTGAAACAGTAATTTATGGGCTAAAACAAGTCTGAGCTCCCTGTGGAGGTATGGAAGGAAAATCCATTTTCTTGTCTTTTCCAGCTTCTATAAGCCAACAACATTCCTTGTCCAATGGCTCTTTACTCCTCCATCTTTAAAGCCCACAGTGCAGAATCGTTAAATCTCTCTCTCTCTCTCTCTCTCTCTCTCTCTCTGACCTCTGCTTCTGACAATACATCTCATTCTCTAAACTCTGATACTACTTCTTTCTCTTAAAAAGACTCTTATATTAACATTTGGCTCACCCAGATAGACCAGGATAATCTCCCCACCTCAAGATGATTAACTTAATCACCTCTGCAAAGTCCCTGTCCCTTTTTCACATAAGGTAACATATTCACAGGCTCTGGGGATTGGGACATGATGTCTTTAGGGAACTCTTATTCTGTCTACTACACATGCATATACAGTTAGGGTTGTTGTATCTTCTCAATGAACTGGATGTCTTATTATGAAATGACCTTCTTTATCTCTATTAATATTCCTGAAATCTATTTTTATATATATTTAATACTGGAATTCTAGGTTTCTTATGATTAGTATTTTCATTGTGTGTGTGTATGTGTGTGTGTGTGTGTGTGTGTGTGTGTGTATACATACACACACATGTATAATGAATGTATATTCCATGATATATACATTCATGATATTCATATATATATATATATATATATATTCATGATATATATAATTTTTTCCTTGTGTCTACAGATTTAATTGCAGCTTGTGTAAACAGTATATACCCTGTCTCACTTTTAATAAGTTCGGAGATCTCTGTGATCTTCTTTTTTTTAAGTTTATTTACTTATTTTGAAAAAGAAAGCATGAGCATGGTAGGGGCAGAGAGAGTGGGGAGAGAGAGAATCCCAAGCAGGCTCCATGCTGTCAGCGCAGAGCCAGATCTGAGGCTTGAACTTATGAACCATGAGATTATGACCTGAGCTGAAATCAAGAGTTGGATGCTTAAGCAACTGAGCCACCCAGGCACCCCAAAGATCTCTGTGGTTTTAAAGTTTTCTGTGTTTTTAAATTTTTAAACATTTATTTAATTTAGACCATTTATATTAAGGTAATTACTGATACGGTTGGGTTTAAGTCCACAATCTTGTCATTTGTTCTCTAATTCTACCATCTATTCTTTATTTCCTTTTTTCTTCTTTCAACCATCTTTTGGACTGTTTTGAGTATTCCATTTTGTATCCTATATTGTCTTATTATGTACAGTACTTTGTTTTTAGTAATTACTTATATTTCTTCTAATAGTGTAATTTCAAATACTGATATATCTCCGTGACATATAATGTAAGAATCCTAAAACAGTGTGGTCCTTTTCCCCCTCACCATTTTTTTACTATTTCCCCCTGTTCTGTGAGCTATTGTCTTTCCACATAAGTTATAAACTCCACAATATATTATTATTATACTTACTGTAAAAAGTCAGCACCCTTTAAAAAAATAATAAATAAGGAAAAATGTCTCTTAAAAGTCTTTTAAAAATATGTAACCTACCCATTGACTTCCAGTATTTTCATTACATGTATGTTAGAGCACTTGGCACTGTCCTATAACTGAAGTTCTGTTCGTCTGTTGCATAAGTTTTGTGTTTTTTTTTTTCTCTTTCGGTGTTACCATTCAAATAGTTTCTATTGCCCTCTCTTTTGTTTTACTGGTATTTTATTTTGCAATGCTTAATAAACTGCAAAGTTTAGTAAAGTTTTCAGTTCAAATACTGTGCTTTTCATTTCTAAAGTTCTGGTTCTTTTTATGGTTTCTATTTTTGTATTGCGATTTCACCTAGGTTTCCTTATTGTGTCATGTTTTCCACTAAGTCTTGGAGTGAATTTACAATTTATATATATATATATGTGTGCATCATATATATATGTATTATTATACATATTATATCATATATATTACTATACATATATATATGATACACACATATATAATATAATGAACTTAAATGAATTTATGATTAAAACTTTCCATGTAAGTTTTTTATTTTCTTCATTAGTTCATTTTAATCATTAATTGATTCTAGATTTTATTTGGATTTCACCAACTTTTCCTGTTAATGTCCTCTTTCTATTCCAGGATCCAATAAAAAATACAACATTGCATTTAGACTTCATGTCCCCTCGATCTCCTCTGGTCTGTGACAGTTTTTCAGTCTTGCTCTGCTTTTCATTCCCTTAAAAATCTTCAAAAGTGCTGGTCAGGAATTCTGTAAACTGTTCTCAGTCTGGGTTTGTCTGTTGTTTTTCTCATAATTATAATGGAGTTAGGGGTTTCTGTTAAGAACACCAAAGAGTTGGTGCACCTGGCTGGTTCAGTCAGTTGAGTTTCTGACCTCAGCTTAGGTCATGATCTCACAATTCGTGGGTACGAGTCCCAAATCAGGATTGTTGCTGTCAGCACAGAGCCTGCTTCAGATCCTGTGTCACCTTCTCTCTCTCTCTCTCTCTCTCTCTCAAAAATAAACACACATTTTTTTAAAAAAAGATTCAATACCATAGAGGTTAGGGCACCTGGGTAGCTTAGTCAGTTGAGTGTCCAACTCTTGATTTCAGCCCAGGTCATGATCCCTGGGTCACAAGATTGAGCCCTACATCAGGCTCCATGCTGAGCATGAAGCCTGCTTGAGGTTCTCTCTCTCTTTCCCTCTGCCCCTCTCCCCTACTCCTTTCTCTTTGTCTAAAATTACAAATAAAAAATAAGAAGGAAAAAAAGAATATCATAGAGGTAAAGTGCCCTTTTTGTCATATCATATGAGGGAATTATGTGACATCCACATGACATCACTGGTAATAGCAACCTTCATCACTTGGTTAAAGTGGCATTTGCCAGATTTTTCCATTGTAAAGTTATTATTATACTCTTCCTTTATTCTTTGGAACTGTCACTAAGTTTAGCCCAACCTCGGAGGGAGGTGGGTAGAGTGACTTAAGTTTCATCTCTGAAATGGGGATTATCTACCTATACCTCCACACATATAAGATTTTTAAATTTCATTATTACCATCATTTCCTGGGCTCTTGCTATTAAGCTATTTTTGTCCTAGACTCAAATTTTTCTGCTTTGTGACAGGAGTGACCATGGGGTGGTATGCTCAAGCTAAAATGAATCCTGGACTTTCTAAGCAGATACCCCAAGATCCACATGCACAAACACTGATTACACTATGCTCTAATCAATGGAAAATAAACCAACACAAATGCACAATTCAGGTATTTTGTACATTTATCAATAACATTGACTTTGATTCTTAAAGTTGATAATATATTTATTAAGGGCTTGTAGGTATAGCTTAAGGTATATGTGTCACTGATGAAGAAATGTAGGTAGAATTTGGAGTAAAAAAATGCTGTTTAAGTGTTGTACTTCAGCTAAAGGCAGAGAATTCCTTCAATCTACAAATGTGGTTTATTTCAAAACAGAGCCTATAAACTTGCAATCAATTAAATTGAAACAATATTATAAATATTGGCTTGATTCCTAGGCTAGCATATAAAAGGCTATTTCGCCCAAAAAATGAGGGAATCATGCAAAAACTATGAATTGTAATCATCCAAGGCCAAAAAGGCCTTCTTACTTCTATCCATCTCAACTCTTAAACCTGGCAGAAGGAATCATTTTTATATTAATTAATAATATTCAAATATTCTAAAAGTAGTCTATGTATATTTTGATACTTGTTCAGAAAGTTGAGGATCTCCTTAATACACTGTCCAATTACAAAGGTCAACTTTACTAAATTAAACTTCTTTTTAAATAGATTTAAAATCTATATTACTGAAAATAGACTTACAATTTTTTCCCATTAATGTTTTTATTTAACACATTAGCCATAAAGTGAGCATCGTAAGGCATTTCTCATATTCTACATATTTGGAAAACTGAACAAAATATTATTTTATGTTGTTCCTGGTTAGGAAATGACATATTTGGCTATTCTGGCTTTTTTTTTTTCCTTCTAACAGTGTGGTTTCAGAGTTTTGCAGTTATGTTCTTTTATTCAGAGTCCCATAGATTCATTACTTTGATGACCATTTATCAAAAACTCAAGTTCAATCCATAATACCCATTGAGATAGCAAATAATTCAGCCTCAGTGACTATGTGTGTGAAAATGGGCTGTGTCCTAGATAAATGGCCTACCTGCCTCTGACATAGATTAGGTCATCATTCAAACTAACCACAGATCTCCACAACAAATAGAAGAAAATACAGGTTCACTTTAGCCAAGGCTTCTGTTTTAGTGTAGATTTTTCCTTTTAGGTAGTTACAATGTCATCAAAATATCATGGTATAAGTCTGAAAAACCAAGATTCAGTAATATAATGATAAAGACATTTCTTAAGTTTTACAAACCACCTATTATTGCTATATATATATATATATATATATATATATATATATATGACTTCTCTTTTACACTAGATATATTCTGACTCTCTGATTTTCCGAACTGAATAAAAGTATATAGACTATATAGTATGCTAAGGTTACAGAAAAGCCAACAAACAAACAAACAAACAAACAAACAAAACCAGATATACGTATCTTTCCATACCCAAATAAGCTTTATTGTGTTCCTCTCAAATTTCTGATCTTTTTTCTCTTCCCATTTATCTTGCCATTAGATGAAAAGAAGTAAACATTACTTAAAGAGGCAGGCTGGCTGACTACCTAGCTCCTCATATGGTGGAATAACCTTAGTAAATTCAACAGACTCCAAGGGTTTACTAACTAATTTTACAGGTTCAGAAATGGAAACAAAACAAGATTCATATTTCAGGAATATATTCCTATTAACCAAGTACACAGGGACCAAAATATAAAAAAATAACTTTTAAAAATCTATAGAAAGCACAAATACCCATGAGGAGATTAGACATAGAATATATTCTGTGAAATGTATTCTGCAGAAAAAAAGAAGAAAGAGGGCTGATTAAATTCAGAATGACAGTTTACTAATTTAAAATAAGGACTATAATGGCTCTCTTCTGGTTAATCCTGGCAGACTGACCATAAATTTTTATCTTTTCTCTTCCCCTATGGCAGACCTTAAAGGTTAGATCACTCTTCCCTTCTTTCTTGCCATCCTCTATATCAGAGGTTTCTCTTGCTCTATAAATGCCCTCCCTTCAAGACAGAGACTGCCTGTAGTCTTAGTTAATGAGATATATAAGGAAATTTGCCAAGGGAAACTGTAGGAAATATATCATTTTCTCAATAAAACAAATAATAGATGTACTGTTGTGTCCTTTCTCCCTTCCCTTGTTCCTCTTCACTTTTTACTAAGAAAATGTTCAGGCACACAAAAATAGACTGGTTGATATATACTATCATATAATTTCAAGAATTTCTGTTTCTTTTCTCTCCCTTGTGACTTTTTTTTCCTTTGGGGAGTATTTTTCTTTCAGGATGATTTTAAAGTAAATCAGCCTATCATGCATCTATAAATTCCTCAGTATGGATCTCTAACAGAGACATTTCTTTTTAATCAATGCAAACATGATGCCATTATCACATGTAACAAAAAAAAATTCCTTAAAATTATTGTGTAAAAATCCTGATTGCCTCAAAATATATCTTTTTTTTCCATATAACTATTTCTAAACAGTAATTGAATCCATATATAGATCTGGCTGATATACTTTACAAGTTTTTAATCAATGAGAATCTCTCCTCCCATTATACCATTATTAAGGGAAACTGGGCTATTTATGTTACAAAATTTTCTACATTCTATATTTGGTTAATTAGTTCTTCATGGTATCATTTAATTTGGCCCTCTATCCCCTATTCCTAGAGTCACCCATTTCTCCAAAATGAGATGCAAGCATGTCAGGAAATCTCTTCAGTGACTTGTAGGGAAAGTTTTGCATTCTCAATATAGAGGATTTTCCTTAGTAGAAAATGGTATTTAGAGACCATAACCTAGGCAATAGGGGCACTCCCTGCTTTTAGGTCAATTTTGGTAAGAAGAACTAATAAGAAACATGCACCGAGGCACACCAGGTCACTGCAGCAAACTTATCAAAATACCAATAGTATCTTTCACAGAACTAGAATAAATCAGCCTAAAATTGATACAGAATCACAAAATACCTTAAATAGTCAAAGCAATCTCGAGGGGAAAAAAAAGTTCTGGAGGTATCAGAACCCTAAATTCAAACTATACTACATAGCTACAGTAACCAAAAGAGCATGGTATGGGCACAAAAATAGACACATGGATCAATGAAATAGAATAGAGAGCCCAGAAATAATCTCACATTTATATGGTCAATTAATCTATGACAAAGGAGGAAAGAATACACACTGGGGAAAAGTCAGTCTTGATGATAAATGGTGATATGCAGAATAAAGCTGGTGTTGAATCACTACGTTGCACGCCGAAAATTGAGGTAACATTATGTGTCAACTATACATCAATTAAAAAACAATTTTTGTAAAGAATTAAACTGGACCACTTTCACACACCATATACAAAAATAAACTCAAAAGGGATTAAAGACCTAAATGTAAGACCTGAAGGTATAAATTCCTAAAGGAAAACACAGGCAATAATCTGTTAGACATCAGCCTTAGCAATATTTTTCTGAATCAGTCTCCTCAGAGGGAAGGGAAACAAAAGCAAAAATAAACTATTGGGACTACACCAAAATAAAAAGCTTTTGCACAGCAAAGGAAACCATCAACAAAATGGAAAGGCAACCCACTGAATGGGAGAAGGGATTTGCAAATGCTATATCCAATAAGGGGTTAATATCCAAAATATATAAATAACTCTTACAATTCAACACCAAAATATCTGATTAAAAAATGGGCAGAGAACCTGAATAGACATTCTCCCAAAGAAGACACACAGATGGTGAAAAGACCCATAAAAAGATAATCAACATCACTCATCATCGGAGAAATGCAAACCAAAACCATAATGAGATATTACCTCACACCTGTCAGAATGAGTAGAATTAAAAAGACAAGAAATTACAAGTGTTGGATGCAGAGAAAAGGAAAATCTTGTGCACTGTTGATGGGAATATACATTGGTGCGGCCACTATGGAAAATGATATGGAGGTTCCTCAAAAACTAAAAATATAAATACAGTATGATCTAGTAATTCCCTTACCAGGTATTTACCCAAAGAAAACAAAAGCATTAATTCCCCATGAAATATGTACCCCTATGTTTACTACAGCATTATTACTCTTGATTTCAGCACAGGTCAAGATCTCATGGCTTGTGAGATTGAGCCCGGTGTTGGGCTCTATGCTGACAGCACGGAGCCTACTTGGGATTCTCCTTCTCTCTCTGCCCCTGCCCCGCTCATGCATGCTTGCAGGCTCTGTCTCTCTCAAAATAAACTTTAAAAAAATTACTGAAGCACTAAGGTTGCCGTGAATCAAGAAGGCAATCAAGGTTGCCTTGGTGAATTGTGATGTATTCTTCAGAGAGAAAAAATAAAACATGAGCTAGTACTAATATTTCCAATTCAATGTTACGATTATGATATTTTTAATTCATTGATTAATATTTGAATCTTTTTTTCTTTTTTTAGGTTTATTTATCTTAAGAGAGAGAGCAGGGTGCCTGGGTAGCTCAGTCGGGTGAGCGTCCAACTTCAGCTCAGGTCATGGTCTTGCTGTTTGTGAGTTTGACCCTGCATCGGGCTCTGTGCTAACAAACAGCTCAGAGCCTGGAGCCTGCTTCACATTCTGTATCTCTCTCTCTCTCTCCCCCTCCCCTGCTCATGCTCTGCCTCTCTCTCTCAAAAATAAATAAATATTTAAAAAATTAAAAAAAAAAAAGAGAGAGAGAGCAAGTGGGGAAGGGGCAGAGAGAGAGGGAGGGAGAGAGGATTCCAAGTAGGCTCTGCACCACAAGGAGGAGCCCAATGCAGGGCTCGAACTCACGAACTGTGAGATCATGACCTGAGACGAAGTTGGATGCTCAACTGACTGAGCTACCCAGGCACCCCTGAATCTTTTCTTCTTATGCTGAAAATGTTTGTTCCTAACAATAATTAACATACTTAATTGTTTTATTCTGGAAAATACATATAATAATTTCAAAAGGGCATGTTAATATTACATCAAAAACTAAGCTTAAGAAATTCTTTGCAGGGCGCCTGGGTGGCTCAGTTGGTTGAGCATCTGACTTTGTCTCAGGTCATGATCTCACGGTTCATGGGTTCAAACCCTGCATCAGGCTCTGTGCTGACAGCTCGGAGCCTGGAGCCTGCTTAGGATTCTGCGCCTCCCTCTCTTTCTGCCCTTCCCCCGCTCGTGCTCGGTCTCTCAAAAATAAATAAACGTTGAAAAGTTTTAAACAAAAAGAAATTCTTTGCAAATTTTATTCTTACTATATGTCCAACCAGAAATGTATAATCAGAACACTTCGTCTTAGTGTTACTGGAAAGTGTTATCTGTGTAGTTTTGACAAAAAGTTAATATATAGTTAAGTTCATTTAATTCTAATTGTTTTCAATATTTATTCCTTTATTTCTCCTGCCTGTGACTCATCTTGCATTCACAAGGAGACATGCATGGAAATATGAGACAGTGAGTAACAACTAGAGGAGTAGAAAAAGTCTGTTAAGTGGAAGCATAATTGAACAGCTGAACCATATCAGTAACTATCTGTTACGTAAGAAATACAGTATTTTTATAAAATACTTCAGCTGAGATTTTGGTTACTTGTAGTCAAATGTCTTCATATCTGTTGAAAAACCTAAACCTTAGTTAAATTATGTAGAAAAATGTTTTAAAGACATCAATCCAAAGATCAAAAAAGTATGTAAAGGAAAACTGCAGCAAAGAAATTTTAGTAACATTTCAGAAGTCATAACGATACATACCAGCGATCATTAATTCAGCAAGAGGAACGAAGTCACAACTTAAGTAGTTACGAAGAGGACAGTGATAAGAAGTCACCTAATTCGTTTGCCAGACTTCCCAAGATTCTCAGCCCTTAAACATACTAAGGAATATAGAAAATGAGTTTATAAAAAGAGAAAGATGGGTTAAAATTCTAGAGACTGGCTGAACCCCAAACCTCACCCTCTAGCTGAAGATTCAATTAACTCTTTTTTCTCTCCTGTCTCCTCACCCATGGGGAACCCTAGATTCATCTGCTGAGAAATTAGAGACCCCAGCCACAGTAGCAAATAGGAATACGTGAATGGCTGCAACAAAAGAGAAAAGAGAAAGTCAATATACTTGTCACTCCTCCCTATTTGTTAGATTACTACCAGACCCACTATGCATCCTCTACTCTTCCATCCCCACATCGCCCATCATCAATACACATAATGCTCAGGTAAAAGAAGGATTATTATTTAGAGAAAGTGAATAGTCCCAAAGAAAAGGCATTCAGATGCTGGGTCTGCCAAATGGACAAGATGACTCATAGGCTGCTAACACTATAGAAAAAGCCCAAGAAATACACCTTTCATATAGAGTTTCCAATTATGTCTCCAAGGGCTGCACTCAACAGCCAAGCATCTCCTGTAATTTGAGGGAAGCTTCCAACCTGACAAAGATAAAAAAAAATGGGGGGCGGGGGTGTCAAAACTTGACAAAGAAAAAGAGAATTCAGAGAACAGAATGAACTTAGAAACTATGTGATAGAAACTATGTGACAGTAAATCTTACAAGTATATAACAAAGATTGGATGTTACACCTCCCTTCAAAAAGGGAATAAAAAAAGAGAGCTCCTTACAATTGAAATTTTAAGCAAAGAAAAAAAAACCCTTCAGAGAAAAGATAATGTTGAGAAAAATCCCAGGGAAATAAATTTAAAAAGAGAAAAACAGGAAAGAAAATGCAATATAAATTAAAGGATGAATCGAGGATATACAGCATTTCAGAAAAGAGAGAAAACACAGAAGGAAATAAAAATGAACAAATTTCAAAACTGAAGGTCATAAACCTCAAAATGTCAAGTGTCTACCCAGTGAAATGAGAGCCACGTTAAGGCAAATAATTAAAAAAGCTGGCATCAAAGGTCCTAAGATTTTCCAAAATGAAAGAAAAGTCACACTCAAAAGAATAACAATCAGAATGGACTAACATTTTTTAAGAGCAGTAGTAGAAATCTAGAAGAGTGAAGTCAGATTTCAAAATTCTGAAGAAAAGTGATATTCAACTTGTAATTCTATACCCAAACTATCAATCAAACATGAAGATTAAAGATTATTTCAGATATTCAAAAATTCAAAACAATTATATCCTATGCACTTCTTAAAAAGTTAGTGGAGGATGAGCGTTAGCAAAACAAATGAGTTATAAGGAAAAGTAAGAATGGGATCTAGGAAACAGAGAGTCCAATGTAGCATAAATCCTAAAATGAGAGCTATGGGCCCTGCAGAAAAAGCAAATAATCTTGGAGGCTGGAGCAGAAAAAAGGAAGAGAAAGTGAAATGTGCTGGAGATTGCTTCTTTATTCTCAGCATCGTCTCTGCTCTTTGAAGCTCTATGCCCATAGAGTAGGAACGAAAACCTTATAAACTAGATTTCCTACATCCATTGCCAGCAGATTTTAGTTTAGAGCCCCCAATGAAAGCATTTGTACAAGATTTAGATGGCAGAAGAAAATGAGAAGCCATTACTCTCCAGAGCACTCAAAGGCAGATGCAGTAGCTTTCAGGTGCCAAAGACAACTGATAGTAGTAGTTGTGGTTCACCTGAAATTCCTGTACTTCCACATTCTTAAAAACCAGCAATGGTTTTCCACTGGTTGTGCTAGGCTCCTAATTCTATTAAACTCCTTTATTCGGAATTATGAAAAGTACTTTGATTTCCTAACCTAAACTTGACTGATTCAGGGATCCTTTATGCAAAAATACAGAAATGATGGATTGTTTGAAGACCATTATTACATAGTTTTCAATAGTGACCATTATTTACATAGTCATTATATTGCACACATTGACTTTTGATCTAATTAGATTGTGATATACCTATATTTGGAGAATAGGGATAGGGAAAATCATTTGTGAGGAAAATGTTGACACAGTGACCCATACTCAATTTCCATAAAAAGAAGCTCTCTGTATAATGTTTAAAGTTGATGACTTTGAAAAAGAGTAGTGTAAGTCCATCACTTTTTTGTTTTTTGTTTTTTTTTAAAGGCAATATGGTTACTTGAGAGAAAAGGGTCAAGACAAGGGGCAGTCTGAGTCCAGGCAATAAAGAGCCTACCAGCAACATTAGATTTCTTAGGTATGTAATTATCTTACTTTCTTAAAGACAAATGGATTAGCAAAAAAAACCAAAAACCAAAAACAAAAACAAAAAACAAAACAAAACAAAACCCCACCACAACAACACTGAAAATAAGAAACAAGGTTTTAAAACAAACACAGAATATAGATGCAAAATAACTAGGATCTTTCGTCCTTTGAGTGAGACATCACTCCTTTTATTATTTATTTCTATGAGAGGCCAAACTACAGTCAGATTTTCGGGGGGTGGGGGGGGGGGTGGTGGAATCAAATGAAGGTACTAGAGCAAAATAATTAAAATGTTAATCTCCTTACCTGATGACAACCTGACACATCCACCTCCACAGTGAGACCATACATATCACCAAGACTTAGTATGGAGACTGTTTTTCCCCACAGAAATAATAGATGTTATCATTTATCATATATCAAAATATCACACATTATACCTACAATATGTGATAAGCAGTTCCAATGGTTCCTGCTGTAATTATTCTGTTTGTGCTTCCAGAACCGAGCGGTTCCCCGGGTAACTGGTTTATTGGCATAGGTAGGTTGTGTGTCTGTAGAAGCAGGGTTCAGATTTCAAACCAGCTGATCTGGAAGCCACCCTACCTTCACAGTGATACGTGTGTCACCTTCACAGTGACATGTGTCTTCTCAAATCTACTTTGTACTGACCTAAAAGTTACACTTCATCGATTCCAAGTTTTTGATTTGTCATGATGGGAGCAGCGACAGGAGTGGAGATGTCACTGAGCATCCATGTAAAACAAACACTAATTATTAGCTTATATATAAAGCAAGAATTCTGCTTAAGACAAGGTAGATTATAACAATACATTCTTTTCTCTACTTTTTGTTATGAAAAATTTCAGACATATATCTAAAGTAGAGGAAAAGTATAAAAATTCCTATGTATCCATCACCTAGATTCAGTAATTATCAATTTTGCCAATCTTGCTTTTTCCGTTTGTAACTAGACTTTTCTTTCTAGAGTATTTTAAAAACTAATGCCAGACATGTCATCTCACAATCCTTCCATTTTCAAAAATGCCGAACAAGCTTTGTCAATTTGGGCAGGAATTAATATTTGAATAGATATGTGAATCTTTTGATACTGAATATGTGAATAGACAATTCTGGCATAAGGAGAAATACATGTTACATAATCTGGTTTATTCTCTTCATGACTCATCTAAATTCAGAAGAAAATTAAATGGAATTGCCTATCCTCAGGCATGAATCTTAAAATCTGTCAGCCATTCAGGGCACCCATTCTCTTTGAAGGTACAAAAGTGTTAAGCAATCAGAAAAGTTTAGAGAAAGCAAGGAAAGAAACACAGGGATCAAGAAAAAAAGGGACATGAGGAAAATAGGAACTTAGAGACAAACACTAAATTACTCAGGAACTCTACTTGCCTGAAAAAAGAATTAGTTACCATAGCAGACATTGCCAGGGCCCTGCCCACACCCCTTCGAACTTTCAGGGTCCCCCTGCAGACTTCCAAATACGAGCACTTACATCTCTGTACCTGAGGATTCTGTACTTGAGGGAAGTGGTGGTTGGGCTAGGCATCCTTAACCGAAATAACTCTCAGAAGTTGGGTGTATAAATATCACAGCTCCCTTAACTCTCCGACGGGTAATTCTGTGACATATTTTACACTGTTTCTGAAAAAGTCCATAGTATTAGACTCCTCTAATAGTTGGTGTATTAGGTGCCCATCATTGTCTCCCTTTTGCCTGTATCATTGTCCCACATCCCCACTGGTATCACCTGAATTTCCTAAACAAGAAAACTTGCGCTTGAACCCCTGTCTCAGCAACTCAATCTAGGGAAACCTAAACTGAGACAATTACTAAACAAGATTCTTTTCTTGCTCTGTTAGATTTTAGATGAGCAAGAAAGGAAGACAAAGACTCTGTGGTAGGTGCTTCACATACATTATGTTTCAACTAAATCCTAATAACAGTAATGTGAAGTAAGAATTAGAGAATCACAATAAATTCTATCTATGATCTCACTGTTAGGATTTGAATTCAGGAATAAGATAAGATTAGGAAAAGTACCAGCAACATGAATTAGTTTAATCTAAATTTTCATAGGCCCTTTTTTCCCAAGCCATTCTCACTGTTTTATTTCCTCAAAGCACGGTATTATCTGATATTATCTTGTTCAACTATTTATTTACATATTATCCCTCTTACCCTTGGAATGGAAGTTACATAGACAAGGAATTTTGTCCTGATTAGCATATATCCTCAGAGTTGGGAGTAGATTCAGGCACTCCATGAATATTTGTTACATGAATAATTTATCCTTATAATCAAAATATTTTAGCCAATATTTCGTAACTCTTTATCTTTTCCAGATTTTCTGCAACTCAGTCCCACTTTGTGAACTTCCCAGAAACACCACACTTCCTTGCTGTTCTGATCATACTTTTGCCTTTAGGCCTTTGCACTTAATGTTCTCTCTATCCAGAAAGTTCTTTCTTTAGACAGGCCTCATGGCTTGTTCCCTCACTTCATTCAGGTCTTTTCTGAAACAGCACACTATTAGAGAGGCATTATTGCTTTATTTTTCTCTTTGGTAATCATCACTAATTGACATATATATTTATTTGTATGTCTATCCCCATTAGACTATAAGCTCAATGGAAGAAGTATATGGTCTGTATTCCTTTACTGGTATTTCCTCAACACTAAGAATAGATTTGCTGGGACACAGTAGGCACTCAACAAATTCTGTTGAATGAATAGATAAGCACAATCAAAATTAATAGTTATGAAATCAAGAATCTCCACAAAATTACTTTGGCTTTCTGAAATCTTTTTCAAAAGGTACCAATAATAAATACAAAAATAGGAGACTAAGTAAGGAGACGACAGTCCAACAGAAGGTCTTATTTTTAGGTTCTATTGATTACACTATGATACAGCACACGGACTCAAAAGATACACTTGCTAGCTCTCAGAGGTAAGGAACTCAGCTGCTGGGCTAGATCTCAACCATGTGTGCCACTTAAAACTAAATGCAGAACTTCAGGCATGTTTGATTAAATATCATCTTGTTAGTTTTAGTTCCGTATTCCAGCCACAACTGTTAGTTTTCAGCAGTTAAGTGAAAACTGAATGATAAAGTCTACTTTTTTTATATGACACATGCTCTTACAGATCTTATAAGGTACTGTCATTCTCACCTCCCTCTTGGAGCTTGATTGATTACTCCTTTTCCTTATGTTCATTAATCTCATCACCTTATCTTTTATACCACTTCATTTTAGCAGAAAGGTAATAATAAAACCCTCATCCATTATCCTTTTACTCATCTAGTCAAGCGGAAATGGTTAATAACATGCTACAAATTGAACTTCAATCACCTCATTTTCTCCTTTGTTGAATACACATTAAAATATATTCCAAAAGTGCAATTTGTTTTACAGGAGAATTTGTGTTATATTGCTACAGACAACTAAAATTAAGTGTTTCTCAGTTCGGTTATTAAATATATCCAAGTGCTCTTTTATCGATAATACTAAAACATTAACTCATTTTATTAGGGTATAATAATACAAGAGCCTTATCTCCCAGAACACAAAGACATCTAGACTACCTAATAGTATGTGTTATATGATGGGTCATTTATCTTTCAGAAAAAAAATACCAGTGATAATTTATGAATTGGCACATTATTACAGATGAAATTGCTCTCTATTTTTAAAAGTTAATTTGTTTACATGCAGCCTTATCTTGAAATGCAAGCCCTATTAGTGAAGAAGTCTATAACTGTCATATAAAACAGAAAGAGAAGAATGGATATATACATAAAATAGAAAGACACAATGATTTAAGATTTTAAAACTATAACCTCTTGAATGGAGTAAATTGAATATACAATTAGATTATGGTTTTCAAAAGAGAAAATTATTATTAAAATTATTAAGTTATTAATTATTATAAAAATTACACAGCATTTTTTTATATTACAACAAATACTTGTTGGATTGAGTTCTAATAGTCCTGAAACAGTAGAGGAAAATAGCTATCTTTTTGTGGAGAAAAGATTTCCTATAAAGATCTTCTAATGTGGGTGGGTATCTTCTATCCATTTGTAAATGGCCATGCTCACCAACTGACTAAAAACTAGACTTGCAGTAAATGTTGATAAACATAACCAGATAATAAAGGATTGTTGGATATTATCTTCCTACATCCCAAAAAAATGATCTTTGACTCCAGAAAAAAAATTAGTAACGGACTTAGTATTTGAGCCCCAAACTGTACCACTTGTTAGAATAAAACTCATCTTTATTATGAAATACTTACAATATACTTATAAACATATTTTTACACTGTTGCTTTAAAAAGACTGTTCCTTTTTATCCATTAAATTGTTTCACTATAAAATATACATGGAAATATATGATAATTACAAAGTTATTAAATTTTATATCATTGTTTACTCAATTTCTTGGTGTTGCAGAATCAAGAACAAGTTATCAATTTTTGTTTACTTTTAAGACTTAGAGAACATCATCTAGTATTCCCTGTGAATAAGTCTTTCTCTTTTTATATGATTTTATACTTCTCGAGTTAGTGGAAAGTTTTTAAGATACCTGTCATATTAGACATGAATTGTATGTCATAGTTATATTATGTTCTTTGTGAATAATCTTGGTTTTATGTGGAACACACAAAAGAATAATAGGCTAAAATTATTAAATACTATTTCTTTCATACAAATAACAATAATAACGTATTATTAAGTTGATATTATATATGTTGAATACGTATTTTCATTTTAAGGAGAGGGAGAAATTAACATTTTAATACTATTTAACATGTGAAAATCACAAAAGAATCAATAAATAAGCCTATGCATGCAACAGTTTTGATTTTAATCTCCAAACACCTTGAACAGTATCAGATGCCATTGTCTATAAGCAAATGAGTTTATCAATTTAATGGGGATTCAGGCAAATCAGCTGTTTAATGACAACTCCAGCTAATGTGGCAGAGGTTTTGCTCCAGTGCTGACAAAATCAGTGTGATAAAACTGTGACGAACTGATGAAAGCCTATTTCTTCTTAAACCAACATTTCATGTAATTAATAGCAAATAGCAGAATGTGATAATTTAAAACATTTCATTTATATCCTTTATATTTAATGTGTTTTTATATTCAGACATAATGGTTTCAATTTTTTATATTCTTGAGCCTTTTCTTACCCTATCTATCTTCTCCTACTGTTTAACTCATTTCTCTCAATTTTCTCTTTCCTCATTTGTTCTCTTTCTACACTGAAAGTAGCATGTAATGTCACTATTTAAACAAGACAAATTTTAATTACTGTTTTTACAAAGAACAATTCCTAAGTTGTTGGGTTTAGAAAAAAAGACAGTATTTAAAGGCTTCTTGTTAGTTGGGTTATGCTTTGTTGGTCCATAATTTGGAGATCTACTTTATAAACAAAGTTAAGAACATTTAAAAAACTGAAGACAGAAAATATTTTTTAACATTCTGTATTTTCCTATGTTCTTGTTTCCTAAGTGAGAAAGACATACTTTACAGGCACCTGGGTGGCTCAGTAGGTTAAGTGTTCCATTCTTGATTTCAGCTCAGGTTATGATCTCATGTTCATGAGATCCAACCCTGCATCTGCCTCTGCTCTGACAGCCCAAAGCCTGCTTGTGATTCTTTCTCTCCCTCTCTCTCTCTCTCTCTCTCTCTGTCCCTCCCCAACTCATGTGTGTGTGTGCATACTCTCTCTCAAATAAACAAACATTAAAAAAAGAGATACTTTATAGTACAAAATGCTTTCATTCTTAAGATATGGGTGCTAGTATAATTCCTACAGATTCAGAGGTTATTATTAACAGCAGAAGCTTTACATGACATAAGAAGTTTTAATGATATAGTTGTACTATTAAATAAAGTAACTTCTCTGATTTTCAGTATGAATTTTACAATCGCTAACACAAAGCAGTGGAAATAGTGAAGATGGTTAAGAAATGGTGGCTCTATTGGGGTGCCTGGGTGGCTCACTTGGTTGAGTGTCTGACTTCAGCTCTGGTCATGATCTCGCAGTTTGTGGGTTCGAGTCTAGCGTTGGGCTCTGTGCTGACAGCTCAGAGCCTGGAGCCTGCTTCAGATTTGGTGTCTCCCTCTCTCTGCCCCTCCCTGCTCACACTCTCTCTCTCAAAAATAAACATAAAAAAATTTTTTTAATAAAAATAAAATGGTTAAGAAATGGTGGTTCTATCAATTTTGGTTATATCTGGCTATGAGTAAAATCTAAATAATGTTTTAAGCAAGTTAGGGACTTTTTCTTTGTTTTCAAATAACAAAGGTAATAAAGGTAGCCAATTAACTAGATCAGTGGCTCAAGAACATAAAGCCTGAGGTCTCTGATTTTCTTGGCTTTTTCCAACTATTACTTTTTTTTTAAGTTTATTTATTTATTTAGACAGAAAGAGGTGCATGAGTTAGGGGCAGGACAGAAAGAGAGGCAGAGTGAGAATTCCAATCAGGCTCTGTGCTGTCGGCACAGATTGACACGGGGCTCAATCTCACCAACCACGAGATCAAGACCTGAGCTGAAATCAAGAGTTGGATGCTTAACTGACTGAGTCACCCACATGGCCCCCAACTCTTATGTTTATGTTCCAGAAAGAAGAGGAAAGAGAAGGACAAAGAGTAAAAGGCAAATCTAAGCTGAGAACCCTAACCCAGCACCCCACTTATATCTTATTGGCCAAAATTCTAATTGCCAGTCCTTCCTTTAAGGAAAACTAGAAAGTGTGCGTGTGTGTGTGTGTGTGTGTGTGTGTGTGCGCGCGCGCGTGCGTGTGTGTGTTAAGCTGAGAACACTGGTGTCTTTCAAATTTCAAGTTCCTATTAGTTTTCTTAAATGTTTTTTTAGGGGCGCCTGGGTGGCTCAGTCGGTTAAGCAGCCGACTTCGGCTCAGGTCATGATCTCACGGTCCGTGAGTTCGAGCCCCGTGTCGGGCTCTGTGCTGACAGCTCAGAGCCTGGAGCCTGCTTTGGATTCTGTGTCTCACTCTCTCTCTGACCCTCCCCCATTCATGCTCTGTCTCTGTCTCAAAAATAAATAAACGTTAAATTTTTTTTTTAATTTTTTAGTACTTTTTAACAAACTTTTTACATTTGAAATAAGTCTTAAACAAATGGGCTCATTGGCTCCCTCACAAAAAATGTCTCTAGACATTTCCTCTTCTCCTATATGCCTAATTCTCCAGATATACTATAATCAGGGGGTTACGAGTATGAATTCTGGAATTAGACTGAGTCGAAAACTAAGCTCCAGCAATTTTAGGCAAATTATTTAATTTCTCTGGACCTTACTTTCTCCAACTATAAAAAAAGAAATAATGTTGTAATGGTAATAATTGAATTATTTAACATATATAAAACTCTTAACACATCATGTTTTATAAGTATTATTTATTACTCATACTACCTTTTCCTTCATTGGAGATATATTCATTAAGTACTTCCTATGTACCAGACATTATGCTAAACACTAGAAATGCAAATTGTGACCAAATCATACTTGAACCCACTCTCATAAAGATAATTTTTACCATCTTTTTATTACTACAAAAAGTGAATACTGAGTTTGTTTATAGCAAGAGAGAAGAAATCACAGTGAAATAAAGTTATTATAAACATAATATAAAGATTAGTAAGGCACTGAAGATTCTAGACAGTTTCTGTTGCCTATAAAACCCAGCTAAGAATGTCAAGATAATCCAGAATCAAGCAAAAATAGCTTACTAATTTAAACTATCTTCTCAGAGTTTCTTTTTATTTTTAATGTTTTATTTTATTTTTAAGAGAGAGGCAGGATTCGAGTGGGGGAGGAACAAAGAGAGGAGACACAGAATCTGAAGCAGGCTCCAGGTTCTGAGCTGTCAGCACAGAGCGCTATGTGGGGCTTGAACCCCATGAACCATGAAATCATGACCTAAGCCGAAGTCGGATGCTCAACTGACTGAGCTACCCAGGCACCCCTCTTTTCAGAATTTCTATTCCATTTAACTATGAATTTGATAATGATATAGCCACAATCATATAAAAATGTTTTTAAAGTTTCATAGCAAATTTTAAGATTACTTAAGATACCTGGTGGTATTAAAGTGTCAGACCAAAATAATTTTATATGGAGTCTTGCTGCTAAAGCACAAAAATGCAAACAACTTGCCATCAGTATTACAAAAAATATATGTGGAAGTATTAAGTTGTACCCCTCCCTCCTCCCCACCCCCCAAACCTGGACAAATATTTATTAACTCAAAGGGCTTTACTAATTATGTAAATGGATATTTTTCCTACATGTAATTTTATTCAAACTTCCCCTCTTTTCCCCAATTAACAACCCTGCCAAATGTTTGGACTTGAAAAGGCCACAGCTTTATACACAATTAACAGTCAAATTCTAACACAAATTACATGTCATTCTTATCTCTATATACACATTGAACTCCTATATCGTGTTGCCAGCAGGCAGCTTGCACTAGGGAATACATCCTGAATTTGTTTAATGTCTACGAATAACAGTTCTCACCTAGGAAAGAGATACTACCCACTGCCAGCTCTATGTGAATGAAATTTTCCATGTTCTCTCCTTTTTATTTTTTATTCAAATAGGTACTTTAGAGTTTAGAAAATGATCCACTTATTCATCAATCTGTTTTAACAAATATTTTCTTGAAGCATAAAAGGCAAAAATAATCTTCATTTGTCTTTAAAAAAAAAACTCTGGATCATTACAGGAACTTTCACGTATGGCAAACATATTTTCTGAAATAGTTGGGGAAATATCATTTGACAAATCACTTGAGTGTGAGAAAAAGTACTTGAAATTAGATCAAACCTTGAAAATAAGATATGTATGGTCTCTATATGTATCACTGTTTCCCTAGGAAAGGTTTTCAACAATGGAAACACTAGAAATAATTGATTTCTTACTTAGCAAGTATACCAGACAATTATCACTTTAAAATGCTCAAACATGTCCTAATCTTTCTAAGTGCAAAATTTTATTACCAGAACACCTCAGTAAATACCAGTCATTTATATAATAAAAAGGAAACTGAAATATATCTTTTATACAACTAATATGCATACATATTATGTTTTGAAGGTAATATGAAAGGCACTCCGTAAAGCAAACGGACTTCTTAAAATACAAGTATCATTCCCATTGTACCTTTTAAATAAACAAATCTGATTGGGTTAGTTACTGGCTTCAAACTCTTCAGTGGTCACTCATTGTTCTTAGAATAGTTTCAGTTCCTTTAATTAGCATGTGTTTACCTATCCAGATTCATCTCCTACAATCTCCCCCACTAGGCCCTAAACTCCAATCATATTACAGTTCTTTCTATGCCTCCATCTCAACAAAGCTCTCTCTCAAATTGGCATCTTTACCTGAGTCTGCTATATACTTTCCCCAGTAGATTCTTGCTAGTAAATTAGTAGATTCCTAGTAGATTCCTACTCATCCTTCAGTTCACAGTTTAAACATCATTTCCTTTATGAACCGTCTATGAGGTCACTCCTCCGTCACTCCTCCTATTCCCCTCCAAATATTAAATGTTGGCTATAAATTTCCATGCCACCCCATACTCTCCTGCCATAAGATTTACAATAATGTACTTCAGTGACTTGTTGATCACCCTCTGCTGAAATGTCAACTCTGTGTATCATTAAAAAGAACCATATCTGTCTTTTTCACTGTTGGATTCCCAAGGTCTGCATACATGGGCCTGACCCTCAATAATTCTTTGATTTCTAAAATTGGCTTATATATATATCAATTTAAAGCAGAGCTCATAAGCACCATAATATCCATTTAAAATATTATACTCTCTTTCCACTGTTACAAATCCCTTCCTATGAATGTAAGAAGTTCTGAAAAGCAGGAAGAGGGAAAGGAGAAGGAGAAGAAGGAAAACGTTGATGAGGAAAGAGAAAGCGGGGATGAAGAGCAGGAGCAAAAGGAGGAGAAGGATAGCAGGCAGAAGAGGAAGAATCAGGAGGGGGAGCAGGAAGAAGAAACTGTGACATGTTTGGACATGGCATTCAGTTTGGTGCAATGGGGGAAAAGTTGTGAATTTTGAATCAGTATTCTAGATGTGAGTTCAAACTGCACCACCTGTTAATCTATCTGATGCTGTGAAAGTTGTTTAAAGTTACAAAACTTCAATTTCCTCATTTGTACAACAGGGAATATTAAAGCCTGTCCTATAAATTTCAGAGAGTTGTGAGGTATTCATGAAATTAAGCTTGCAAAAGTCCTTAAAAACTGTGAAGCTCTTCATAATAGAAGGGACTATTAATATCTTTACCATTAATACCACAATCAAGGTAATCTCAGCTAAGAATACTTACTCATCACTTCAGAAAGTTTTGGCTTATATATGAATTAAAATATAGTATTTAAAAGTAACCATAAAAGTTTATAGTCAAAAAATTATACAAACCAACCCTGAAATAAATTCCAATATCCTAAGATCTTGCTACAATTTCAAAACATCTCCTGAAATTTCTTGTCCTTTGTACTGATATTATTAAGTTCATTATACATTTTTATTTTACTTATTGCACTTTAAAATTCTGTACATGAAAGCTGTTATTATCCTGAGACAATAATCATTATCCTTTTTATTATAAAACTTGAACGTTTTCCTTTCTTAAAAGTGATTGCAACTCAACTTTGTTAGATGGTGAAAAAGAACTGTTACATACTCTCTAAAACTATACTATGCTTTTTAAAAGGTATATGTGTTTTGAATAATGGCTAAGATAGTAAATATTTTATTTCAAATTTGTGGTGAAAATTTAAAGAATATATGTTAGAACTCATCGTAAGGCTTCACTAAGACAGTCATTTTAAAAAATGATTAAATAATGAAAAAAAATTCTTTGAACACTCTTTGGGGCAGTTATCATGACTCTATTACCTACTAAAGTAAAAATCATCTTGATCCTTAATTTTTGAGTGTTATAAAATTTAAGTTCTCCAAAATTCAGTGATAATCCTTTGTTGGTATTAAAAGGTTTCTTTTCTTTTTCTCCTATCCATTTGGACTACATAATTCTACAATTACAGATGTAATCATAAACAGCATGTTTCTCAAAATGCTCTGAAGGCATCAAATTATTGTAGTAAAATCTTGAATAAACAAATCTTTTTAAGTATCCCTATTTCTCATATAAGTATATACACATATTTTCCAAAAATAATGCCATTGGGATTTTATGACTTTGAACCAAAGCTCTAAAACCATACTATTCAACTAAGGGTTTCTCTAGCAATATGAACATGGCCACGCTGCACATGTTACTTTTAGCTTCTTTATGTACAACAAACTGCATTCAATTGGTGAACAAATACAATGTTTAGTATCATATTTAAAACCACCATTCAACCCTTTTCTTAATGCCATTATCAGTTTTTCTTTTGCAACAATTTTGTGTATAAAAATAAAAGCACTGGATTTTTATTAGTGCTGCCCCCTCTTTGTTTTGCTCCACTCTGTAAAGCCCTTTTGGGACACTAAGCCTGCATTTACCATAATACGGATTAAACTTTCTTTGTCCCGTTGCACAGGGTTTGTTAGCAGGTTAGTCTTTTTACATTTTTCACAGGCAGCCTGCAGCTTACCCTTTAGGCCTCACTCAAAATACTTCTGTGGATTTACAAAAATGCCAGAGTGGTCTTGGGGTTAATTGGAAGATAAGTGCAGCCTTTAACATAGAGACTCATTAAACATTTAGCCTTACCACAACTCACTATCCTTGGAAAGGAAAAGTTCTAGAGCCACTTTAGAAATAATAACACAGTAAAATAGTTTCTTAAAATGATTACTGGTTGTTTTACAGACTTGGAAATACTTCACTTAACTGTTCCAAAGGTGATATAATAGAACAAAGTAATTTCCCTGATCAACTCTTTTGGTTTTAATGTGTGTTGATCATAGATGAAAATAACCAGATTTTCTACAGCAACTAAAAGGCAAAATCAAGTTTATGTTGAGAGATTCGAAGTAAAAATTCAGCTGATGTGAAATGGCAGGTAATAACTTATTTTTGAACCAAAAAAAAATAATTCTGGGATTTTAATTTTGTTGATTGTGTTTTTGTCCAAATAAATCACCAGACTCAAATATATTTATCACTTAGAGCCAAATGGAAATTAAATGTACAAAAAAAAACCCCTACCATGTGAAATATTTTTAAATTTCTATTTCTTTAATTTCTGAGACACATACATATATAAAAATAAGCACACTTATATATTAAGTCCAATGTATACTCATTGCTGACAAGCTATTTTTTATAATTATGCAAGCAGATTGTTATCCAGATTAACTTTTCCATCCCCTTACCTCCTTCCAACACTATCACTCACATACAAAAAGAAAAAAAAAAGAAAATGCGACAAAACACACAGACACTTGAAGTAAAGGATTAGACATATTTGCCCAAGATGCAGATAACAAAAGCAAAAGTGAAGAAAATTGAAGAGACAGCCAAACTTCAGCAACAAAATGGTTAAAGAATCTGAAGCATTGTTCCCCTTATTTTAAAAGTCCGCTATATTGTGAACAGCGCAAACATCAGACAAGTTAAGATTACTGACCATTATCTCCTTAATTTTCTCCGCTTTCCCTCACATTCCCTCTTGCTATCTGGGCACCATTTTTCTAAAGCTTTATTTCTGCTAAGAAGTAAACTTTCCCTAATCCATCCATAATGGAACCTTTAATTGGATTGGGAGCAGGGTGGTGTATAAAATAGCCCCTATTCACTCAAAAGGACTGTAGTTTTAGGGACTTAAAGCAGAAAGGTATTGTGAAAGAAAATCCTCAGGGAATCAAGGATTAAAATGTGGCTCTCTTAAATTCATCAACTCCAGAACACAAATGAATTGCTTCCTTAAACAGGTAACTTTCCAAATAAATGGCATAGTAGAACTGAAATTAAAATTACAATTTTCCTCTAAGGAAAATGACGCATTTATACTAATATTTTTTGGCTTTATAAACAACTTACTTACACTTCCTTTCCTAAAGCTTACAACTATGATGCCAGGAAGCAAGTGGAAGGCCCTAAACATACCTACTCACATTCTTCTTACTCTACATATATATTTTCCCTGTTAAATGTCTAAGAAGAAAAGCATTAAGCATTTGCTTAATTAATTAGTTCCTGCACATGTTCTGGAAGCACTGCTATGAAACAAGTTTGTTTCCAAACAAAAATACATTTTGTTCTTACTGCTGGGGCGGGGTCAGATACAAGTAATCAATAGTCCCTCTTCTTCCCTTAACCAAATATCCTTCCTCTTGGCTTCTTTCACACACACCCCACTTCCAAATATCCTTTGTTAGGATATAGGACTGCTGTCTTATGGCCCCTTCCATGGTGCACATTCAACCGTCTAGAGTGTCTTCAACAGTGAGAAGGGGCTATAGTCCATACTTAGTCACTCTCCCACTGAACCAAAGATACTCAAAGGACTAAACCTGGTATCTAAAGTAAAATGAAATTCAGAATGTACCTACCAACTTTAAAGTAATCTCTCAAAAATTCACAGATTTATCAAAACAATGGGGAATTGTGAAAGAAAACCGTTAGCAGAGAGCCAAATTCCAATTATCTCATTTTATTCTCTCAATAACCCTACAAGGTAGAGGTTACTCCCTGTTTCACACAAATATAAAAGTAAGAAGTATTCACTATTTTGGAGAGCCATTAAAATTAAGACATCCAACTATTATTTTTATCTGTGCCATTTTACTAATAGATAAGTCAGTATGTAAATCTCAGTGGTTCGTATGTAAATATCATAAAAGTGTAATGTATTTAATCATATTCGATGTGCATTTATGCTTCTTTACAACTTCATTTCAGTTTTTACATATGGTGATTAAGTTTTAAATGACTGACCAAAAAACTATGATGAGTTAGAAATTACCTTCTATTAGAGTGTTTATTCATAATAAATTACAGTTTCTAGGGCATCAAATAACTTTAGGCCTTTATTTGCTGCTCAGTAAGAAGCAATCAAACTTACATGGAAAACAGTGCTTTAACTGAAAGACTGTATCATTATCTTGGCTTCCTACAACGACATCACCCGGACTTATATAAGATTGTTGTGTTATAAAATATTTAATATAAAATAAATACATAAGTAAACTTCTAAATATATAAAACATGTATATGGATAAACATATTCAGCTAGAACAACATAAAAAAGAATAAAACTTTGGGGGCAAAGCCGAATTCAAACAAGAATTTCATAAGTTATACATCAGAGTGGCAATTTAAATCACTAACAAAAATAAGTTTTAAGCACCAAAGAAAAGCTTGTATTAATACTAATATATATTTTTATATCAGGCCTATCCTTTAAAAGACAGAAGTACGAAAGCAATTTGTGTCAAGATCCAAAGAAATGAAGTCAGAAGGTTAAGAACACTATACAAATCTCCACACTAGTAACTGTGTCCCCTGCAACTACACAGACACACTTGCCAAAACACATAGAAAACTTCCTTATTAAAAAAAAAATTCCTATTTATTTAATAATAAAGTTCATATTTACATAACTTTTACATATTTACATAACTTTTAGAAAGTTATCAAAAGTTCACTATTATCTTAATTGTTAGTGGCTGTATTCTCAGCATATTTGTGCAATGTATAACAGGATACATCTAACAGAAAGCCATGATCTTTTTGATGGACACTACGTGTGTACGAAAGAAGAAGATACATACAAACAAGACAGGATGAGGAAAGGATATGTGTTGGGAAGCAGATATTATAGATAAATTCTACTACTCTGGGTTTGGCAGGGCAAAGGGAACAAAGAGGAGGAGGGAAAATCAGAGTAGACACTTTGATTAAAAAGAAGTCTCTCAAATTCCTCTTTCTTAAAAAAAAAAAATCTCAAAGAGCAAAGTTAGTTGGTATTTCTTGTACTGGGTTGGAATGAGGAAGCAAAGTCCAGGAAGATCAGAAAGACAAGAGTTACTAAAATCAGGACAGAACTTAAAAGTCTGCTAAAGGATTACACCAGAAAGAATACTTCTTATTTTGGTTATTATCTGAAAATACACACACACACACACACACACACACACACACGAGCATGTAATCAGAACCAAAGACATGAGAAATCTTAAAACATTTTTAGCAGATGAAGAATTGCAAATGGAAATTAACAGAATCAATCATAACTAAAGAAGTATGAAATGGCTATATTTTCTTAACAAATTTCATCAATATATCTTATAAATAAAATATTAATAAAAAGGCTTTCATGGAAGTCCTGACCTCAGTTCCTCCATAACCTTAATTTCCCCATTATACCTAAAATCCTTTGAAAAAAATTCTACCAAGGTGGTTTTACAATATTGTAACCCTCTATATAAGGCATTATCATCCTTTCTTAATAATGTTCTTTGCCAATTTGAAAACTAAATTCATTGGGACTGCATGCAAAATGAGCCTTCTCTACATTACAGTCAGTGTTTAAGGAAAGTATTTTCACATTCATTCATTCATTCATTCAAAAAAATTTTGAACGCCCATTGTGTATGAAATACTGGACATCAACAACAAAAAAGTGGGTGGAGAAATATTTTACTAAGAACTAGAGAAAAGTCACTCTAAATATCCTGTTTAAACCTACACTTTGAGCAGTAAATATTAATAACAGAAAACAAGGCCCAAATAACCTTAAAATGTCTGAGGTTACTGTTTAAGTGGGGTGGGGGCACGGGAATCTGAAAATCAGAGTGACTATGATCAAATCCAACATTACTTCTTCCATCAACTCCAGGTTTTGTGGTAAAATTTTCATTTGTTTTATTTTAGAAGGAAATACTAACACACACACACACAGAATGCCACCACCCACTCCCAAATTATAGATGGTGTTATTTACTTAAAACACTTTAGACATTAAGAGGAATACTTTGGTCAACCCACAACACTCAAATCTATACTCAGGTTTTAGTAATGATAATACACTTTTAGCTAAACTTCATTCATGAACTAAACTAATACCTAGATAGCTCATCAAATATGGACAACTACAAACAATTGTATCTTCCTATATAAATGGGATCTAAAAATATCCTAGTGAAATAAAATAAAAATAAAAGTATTATAGGATCCTAAGAGTAAATATGCACCCTAATATATTCAATACAGTTAATAAAGGTATTTTAAGTTTGTTCCAAATATCTGATAAACTTAATCAAAAACTCATTATCTCGGGGCGCCTGGGTGGCTCAGTCGGTTAAGCGTCCGACTTCGGCTCAGGTCACTATCTCGCAGTATGTGGGTTCGAGCCCCGCGCCGGGCTCTGTGCTGACGGCTCAGAGCCTGGAGCCTGTTTCAGATTCTGTGTCTCCCTCTCTCTCTCTGACCCTCCCCCATTCATGCTCTGTCTCTCTCTGTCTCAAAAATAAATAAACGTTAAAAAAAAAAAAACTCATTATCTCTGAATGATGATAATTAAAAAATTTTATTTGAGAATAAATAATAAGATATTTTAAATGGCTACTATGTTTGATGTTTAACTATATTCAAAAATGTTCTTATATGATTAATATCTAAAGCTCCCTTAAGACCCAAATCATGTCCATTTTTACTTGCTACTGTAGACTCAGCAACCAACGTAACTGCCACATTAGTACATATTCAAACATTTTGGTGGAATGAATGCCTATATATATACTTATGAAAGATTTTAGTCATTTTTTAACCTATGTATTTACTTAAAAGTTCACTGCTGACTTTGTATTAAATGTGAACGTTCTAACACAATTTTGCTTGTAAAATAAATTTTGCATTATTTATAAATTATATAAACACTGTGGTACACACATTATGCAGTTTGGACTTTTTGAAAGTCATCTTTGTCACCATACAAATGCAAGTTGTCATAAAATTTTAAAATGTTGTGGTGTATAAATTGGATACTTCTTCCAAAGTGGTCTTGCAATGTCTTATCAAAGTCTTACCAACATGGTATCAAAATCCACAAGCAAAATGAGATCTAAAAGTAATATGCAACCTTTTTTTTAAAATATGAAGTTGAGAAACAAGATGTCACAAAAATAGGGACCCCACAATTAACAAAGCGACATGATTAAAAGAGCATGTATCATGGGTATGCTTCACCCAGTACCCTCACCTTGGGTTTCTAATAAGAATCCTCATTAAAAGGAACCAAGGCCCTTTGGGGAAACAGCTGATTCCAGAGCTGCAGGAAGGAAGGTTCAAGATGAACCAAGAACCTCTTGCTACCCCAAAAAGTCAGAAAATGCTCAGGAAAATAAAGGGGCATGTCAAAAAGGACATAAAAATTAGCTTGAAGAGGTTACTGCTGGCCAAATCTGAAATAATTTGAGCACTAAGATGATTATGAACATTAAAGAATTTTTATGTATTGAAAACAGAAATTCATAAGACCATACCAAAAATAAATCGATAAACTGGGTGAGACAAAAAGGTATCATGTTAAATTATAATGCCAAGTTGGAGCACCTGGGTAGCTCAGTCGGTTGAGCGTCCAACTTCAGCTCAGGTCATGATCCCACAGCTTGTGAGTTCGAGTCCCACATCCGGCTCCGTGCTGAAAGCTCAGAGCCTAGAGCCTGCTTCGGATTCTGTGCCTCCCTCTCTCTCTGCCCCAACCCACTCACATTCTGTCTCTGTCTCTCTCAAAAATAAATAAGCATTAAAAAAATGTTAAAAAAAATTATAATGCCAAGTGAATAGCATGGAAGAGTTGATGTTGAGAATGATCATTTTCTAACCATCATTGTGAAGACTGATGTAGGCAAGAATTGTTAAGTGGACTCTACATTTCATTCAGATTTCATTAGTTTCCATTATAATTTTGATGAGAAGTAAAATATTTTCATAATCTCACTACAGATGGATTGTTAAGTGCAAAGGATAAAATAATAAATATACTAAAGATGTTGGACAACACCCTGACTGGTCAAAATCAGTATCAGCATTGAAAGGCAGATGGGGCATCATGTCGGGATGTAAACCTCTAACAAAGATACATCACTTATGTAGTATTCCAACTAGATATATAACCTGAATCTGACCATAAGGAATCAGTAGATAAATTCAAATGAGGATTATTCTATTTAAAAAGGAAACAAGTCTATTCTTAAATAGTCAATGTCAAAAACAAAACAAACAAACAAACAAAGGAAGTCTAAGGAAATGTTTCAGATTAATGGCAACTAAGGAAATTAAATGTAATGCCTAATCCTAGACTAGATAATGTATGGGGGGGGGGGAAATGTTAAAAGACGTTACTTGGTCAATCAATGAAAGTGAAATATATATAAATATATATAAATATATAAATATAAATACAAATGAGTTCAGTAAATGATCAGTGAAACCTGGCTTTGAAATGTTTTGCAAAAATAGTAACTCTCTCCTGTGATGTCCTCTGTGACCAAGAACTCACTGAAGGCTATTTTCAGAAAAGCGTAAAGCTAACTGTTCAAATATGAAAACGAACCTCTAATTATGCTTTCACAATTACCACTTGCTGGTATTAAATAAAATTACTAATTTATAGAGTACACACAAACACATGTTTGGTCTCCTTAAGAGGTTTCCCCAGGTCAAGTATTTAGAGTTCCAAATTGATACTTAGTAGAGCAGTATATAGGTCTATATTCATAATTCAAATCATTGGCAATTTTAAAAAAGTTACCATTAGTAAGTGGTATCTGAAACTACAACAAATAAACAAAAGCAATCCTCTACTTCAAGTTATAATAAAATTCTTCCTGAAAACTTTGTCACAAGTTTCATGTTTTAATCTACTCTTAATGTGATAAAACTATGTTATTCTGTTATCAGTGAGGAAGAGTTATTCTAAATGAGAACTTTTTCTAAATGACGGAAGGTTTAAAATACTGTATTCCTTTAGGTGAAAATATTTCTAAACCATGACGGTATTCTGTGGTAAATAGAAGAATACTCCCTCCAAAAGATGTTCACATCCTAATGCTCAGAACCCATTAATATGTTACCTTACATAGCAAAGAGGAATTAAGGTTGCAGATGGAATTAAGGTTGCTAACCAGTTAACCTTAAAATAAGATTAACCTGGATTATCCACTGCACCCCTGTAATTACAAGGGTCCTTCAAAGTGGAACAAGGTGGCAGAAGAGCAGGTCAGAGTAATGTGATGTAAGAACCAATCAACTTGTGGTTGCTGGCTTTGAAGATGGAGGAAAGGGGCCACCAGCCAAGGAATACAGGAGGCCTGTCGAAGCTGGAAAAGGCAAAGAAATGAACTGTACCCTAGAGCCTTTCCTCAAGAGTGGAATACAGTCCCGTCAACATCTTGACTTTATCCAGGGAGACCCACATTGTTCAAGTCACTAAGTTTGTGGTAATTTGTTATAGCAGCAGCACAAAACTAATGTATGCTATTTTCTCTTCTCTCATAGAAAGTGTAAGAAATGTAATTTAATCTTTAAAATCAAACAGAATCATTATGGGAATCAATGAATGCTTTAAGCAACAACCTACCTACTCCAACCTCCAAGCATGCACAAAGATTCCCACATTCACCGTTACACTATATGCAGACTCCAAGCGATCTTTTGACAAGAGGTGTTCTACTACCCATGACTCCACTTCATCTACTGTGAATGGCTCTGCTCTCATTACTCACCACATCATTGAATATCCCTCAGTCTCCACTACTCTCTTTCCCTCTTGGTTCCCCTTTAATTCTTTCCTGTTATTTTTGCTCATACAATTCTCTCCCGAGCTTCTTGACTCCTGCATAAAGATTGGACTTAAATGCACAAGGCTAGTCAATGCCCTTTTTCCTTGTCTGCAGATCTACCAATCAGCATATAATATTCTGCTCTCCTCAGCTCTTTTCATTGTTGCTGAGTATTTACTCGTTGTTTTCCGAGGATATTTCTCCCCCTATTTGCAATCTAAACCTTAAATTTTTCTGTAAAAGGTTATGTATATTTACTCCATCTGCAAACTTGAATGGGAAGCAGCAGAGATAATGATAGCATAGTCATACACATACTCTCACGATTATAGGCAGCTGTGATAAACGGCAATGTTAAGTGCAAATTCATTTTCTCCACACATAGGTAACCTCCTGCACCCCCATCCCTGCTCTCTATGCTCTCAGTAAATGTTTAAAGGACATGGGAGAAAATAAGCTCTTAACTTCCTAGTGTGCAAGTTACAGGAAGCAGAGAGAACTAAGCAAAGTCAAGTTATATGTAGTATCAGAACTGATAAGAATGTATGTTTAATCTATAATAAATTTTCTTAAAATTTATATTTTAAGTTATAGCATATGTACTATGGTTTTATACATACTTTTTATACAACAACTTTCCTAGTAATTCTGACAATTTCCATGGCAAAGTACAAGCTGCATGTAATGAAATCCTGGCTTATTCCTCTAATATATAAAAGAAAATAAAACATGGTAAAGCCATATAACACAAGAGTTATTTAAAAATATATTATACTCTGAAATATATTTATTTATTTATATGTACCTATATACATTTATTGAATAAATATAAAGATAACAATAAAGGAAATTAAACTCTTCATATACTTTATTCATTCTCTGCTCATTCTCTTCAAGTCTTTCTTCATAAATATATCTCTAACATACATAAGATCATGCAACAGAGATAATTTGGTGTTCTTTTTTCTTTTAAAATTATATCTTTTAAAGTACTTTAAATATGACTAAGGTTCTAATTACATAAATCTATCATTTCAATTCCTTTACAACAAACTTTTAAAAAAACAATCCTTTTAGGAGTTCAGGTATTATATTATTGATTTAAAATACCTGAATCATATCTGAAAGAGTCAAAGATACAAGATAATACATGAAAAAATAAAATATGACTTAAAAAAGGATAAAATGAAACAGAGACTCCTATCAAAATAACAAGTTACCATTTTAGGATCTTATTGGGTTTTTTCCTAATTAATGATTTCCAATTAAACTATTTAGGAAAAGCATTAAATTAATTTTAATCTTAAAAGAAGATCAATAATACTGACTTCAGACTGAAATGTTTTCAATAATGCAAATAGTATCTACCAAAACAAAATTTTTAGCTCCATGTAAATTGCCCTTTATGGAGTGAACAAGAACTTGAATAACTAAACTTTTGTAATCAAAATACAGATATGCTTTTAAAAATACACAAAGTACTCCACTTATGAAACAGAATGCATCAATTTCCATATAAAAGCTGAAATCTAAACAGAAGTTAAAATTGATGTCAGTTTACTTCTGAGAGCTTACTATATTTGGTAAACTGCTTCCTTTTTGATAACACAGTGGTTTCAGTTTTATATAAAGACTCATTATAAGCCACAATGTTTCCTAAGTATAAAATATGCAACATTTTATTAACTCCACTTTCATCTTCTGTAAACAGCCATGGATATAACTACCAATCACTTTAAAACCAGATTTAAATTTGAAGTATTTTTCCTATGATTTACTACATATTACCTTAGGAATTTCCTAACCAGACTGACTACCTAGCATAGTTCACAATGCAATCATTTCTTAAAACCTGCATAAAATGATAATAATAACAACTGTTATTTGGTCCTCCGTGAATTTAGAAACAAAATAAAAAATATGGGACAGAGATCACTTTCTCTCTACATTATATGATCATGTCACCACATTTCAGAGTGGGATATTAAGATCTTATCCTCCTCTTCTGAAAATTAACAGGAAAGAAGGCAGCTTTGGAGTATCTTGAGAAGACAAGGGTAAGTAGGTGTGCAATGGATATCATTCAAGTTGTACGAAAGCAGAACTTAAGGAACTATCACATCACAGAAAACTGCAGAGAGAGCATTTAGAAACAAAAGAGCCTGACATTGACAGGATACCAATAAAAATTTGATGGCTTTAAAATAAACTGTCACCTTCTTTGCTAGTCATATGCCTGGCCACTTCTTAGTTTTAAAATGAAGTGAGTTTATATATTCTATCTGTGTCTGGTTTCTATACAGATAGGGATAATAACAGGATATAACTCATTACAGATTTGCTGAGAGGATTAAGAAAAAGTGCTTAGCATACTGCCCAACACAAAATAAGAGCTCAGTATTATTCTTGTACAAATCTCACTTCAATTGAGTTTTAAAAGACCTTCAGAACATTACCTCTAGAGTTCTGACACTGAAAATTTGCCCTTGGTGATACAAAGAAATCTGTTTGAAAGGGGAGGGCATCAAAATTATTAATCAACCTACTGGTATTTATGGAGTATGTATTATGCATCTAGTCATGTAAGCTATCAAATAAGATGATACATGCCTTTCAGTAACTTTTCACATTAATAAGTTAATAAAAGGAAACAAATTCGTGGATAATGACATAGTGGAGACAACAGAAATGAAAACCTATATTAAACTGTTCGAGGCTGCTGGTAATTGGACTATCAGTTCAGAGAGAGTTGTCTCTGTAGGGCATTTCACAATAAATGTAAGGAAGCTAACCTGGAAAGACACAGACTTCAGGTTGGGGGTTAGTGAGAAAACAAAGTTGATTAGGATAGGGTTTTAAGGATTTTTAAAGAATAATGACAATGACAGCCAGTTTTCTTCTATCCCTCTAACCTCTAAGTAAAAACCTGTCAAGGGAACTAGAATAAAAGCATGTGCTTGATGGAATCCTCAAATTACCGAATCCCTAAAAAGACCCCCTTCCCTTCTTTGTTCCCTTCTCCCTTCCACAAATATTTATTATATACCTACTATCTAAAAGGAAGTGTGTAAGGTGCTGGGAATAGGAAATCATTACGATGAGGACTATACCTGGTTTGATGAGAAAAACCAGTATAGACAATCTTAGAAGAAATCTAACCAAGCTTATTTGGCCAGGACTACTTTTTCTTTTAAGTGAATCGTCTGTTTTCCCATTAGCACTTAAAAGATTTTACAGCTTTAAGAGTGCATCGAATGAGCACATTTATAACATTCAGACATACATTCATATCAACACCATGCATTCTTAAACTCCAGCCCAAAAACTCCAGTCACTTAAAATATACCAAATGAAGAGTTTAGGAACGTGAACAGTGAGTTTAGGGACCTGAAAACTATTCAAGAACTGCACACGAGCCCTCAGTTTTAAAATACCCGTGCAGTTTTGCCAAATGCCAGAAAACAGTAACAACAAAAAATTAGTCGGAAAAAGGAAAGCAAGGATAATTCAGAAATAGATTTGGGCTAGACAAACATAAACTCATCTCTACAAGATAACACAAAATTTGTAAGAGCCATGTAACCTGGGGCAAGTTATTCAACCTTCCCACATCTCAGTTTCTTCATCTGTAAAATGGTGATAATATATAGCTATCTCCAAAGATGATTATGAGGACGTACAAGTTAATACAGGTAAAACACTTAGAACAGTGCTTGCATATAGTAAATGCCTCATATGTCTTATATTATTGTAAAATTATCTCTCCAACATCCGGTTAATGAACAAAACACCCCGACAAAAGTAAACAAAAGCTCCAAAAAAGAGGGAATGTTTCAAAGTAGCACAACAGAAGGACAAGTAGGAAGTCAAAGAATTGTGTTAGTGACATAAGTTCTTAAGAAAGGAGAGGTAAAACAGAGGTCACAAAAAACATGTTTAGTTTTCAATAAGTATATGAAAAGAGAAAAAGAACTATATTCTATAGTTTGAAAAAGAACTGTCTTCTACATTTAACAAAATTTAGAGAACTTCCAATCACTTTACCCTAACAAAAGTCATATTAATAATAAAGAGTACACTTCCTGTGATATAGAATTTGGAATCCCATCAATGGTTTGTTCAGCTTGCATAAGTCACAACTGATTGGACACAGTCCCTGTGGGCATGCCATTTCATCCAGACTGGATGGTTCATTAGTCATAATTACTATAACTGTACAGCAGAGACTGCAGTTTTATCTCATCATACATCTTTGATCAAGCTGCTTCAATTTCTGCTTCATCAGCATATGAAGTTACATTATTGGAGTTTTTTATTTTCAATCGGTGATTAACACAGATTATGCTCTTTATCAAAACATGTATTGGGTCTTCACATTTAATAGTGAGGGCTCAGATCTGACCACCATTTGACCTCTGATATTTCAAAACCACCTAAACACCATGAATCATCAACTGAAACCCAGAATGTTACAGAGAAAATTAAACAAAGAGAAGAACTGACCTGTGTTAAAAGCATAAGATGATTGCACTTATCTAAATTGAGACTAACCATATTTGCAGCAGCTTCTCATTAAACATTAAATTGCACACCAGAACACATCATACATATTTATTGTTTTGCACTGTCACTTTGGGAAGACTCATACCACAATTAGTGTTTCTCTCAAACTATAAGCTACATAAAGAAATTTCCCAAGAAGCTTGAAGACAAAGTAATGTAGAAGATTGTGCAAGAAGGTTAAGGAACAGATGGATAATAGATTTCACTGAACACTAAAGCATAACACACTTACTTCAGAAAGGAAAATGTTGCCAAAACATGGTTCAAATGCAAAATACTGAATGAAATTGATGTGTCAGGAATTTTTTTTTCTTCTAAGTTCTATTGAAGAACAATAGGGGACTAAATGGCCTGTCTTACTATTTTTGTGCCTCACTATTTTCATGTGCAAAGTGTCCCCACTGTAGGCTGCATGGACAATCATAATCGACAGTTACATGCAGGCATTGAGGCTGCAAAAATCCCAGAGTAATTAGTGTTGTCTGAATGCAATGACATCTGTGTTCTCATGGTTCTCAAGACATGTCAGACCAATAAGATGTATATGAAAAAATATGACAAGCATTGCAAACGCCCTTCTGAAAGGCCTTACACTTCGGGGAAAAGCTGAAGAAATAACACATGTCATCTTTTTGTAAGCAATATATTTAATATTAAAAGATCTGAAGAGATCTTTGGAGTCATTTTCTTTTTGCAACTATCAAATATTTATTCAGCAAACAGCAAAGCAGAATGGAAAAAAATGCTGCAAGTTTGTCTCTTTAAAACTTTCTTAACACAAATGATTCTGTGCAGTGGCAATGTATGTGCCCATTCCTTAGTAACAAAATAGGGAGCACATCTTATTAACACTGCTTGATTTCTTTCCATTTTAATTTTAAAATGATCTCTCTCAGTACTGCACAAAAAGTAGTCTAAAATGTGTTGTTAAATGCCTTAGAATTATGTTTGCATTTTTCTAATAATAGAGACTGCCAAATTGACTGCGTTAAAAAGCCTTTGTTTTAGAATACCTAATGCTTTTGCTGAGTGGTGCCTATTGCTGAGCCCTCTCTCTCTGGGCTGTAGCAGTATGTTGGAGCATGCACTTGCTCCAAGAAAGACATTAGTCATCATTAACAGAAGCACTGACACCAAATCTAAGTGCCTCTCCACAATGACCAAGTGGCAATCATCTTTCTCTTAGACTGTCACTGCTGATTAGGATTTTCTTTCATGAAAATTTAATTTGTCCCCCTTTCTTCAGCTTATTTTTTTTAATTCCTAAAAATACCACTGTATTCAGGAAGGATTGCAAATACAGCAAAAGAAGCTATACCTATAATATAGCTAACAAGATTATAAGATTCTCAGCCAAATCTTTTATCTCATCCAACAGAAAAACACAGATTAAGTGGATGATTAAATAAAAGGGAAAAACAATGATTCTAAATGCAATCTAGCTTTAAGGAAATGTAATCCTCAAAAGGTGAATAATTCAAAAGATCTAAATAAAATTTTTCAAAAATTAATTACATAATCCCAAAGCTTCTTTAAAACTACACTATTTTAATAGTAGCTATGTTTCATTGCACTTTAAGTGTGTATTATCTATAGCTGAAAAAGAGAAGATATGGGTGTTCACACAGACATGTCACTGCAAACTTAAGAAAATATTTAAGCATCCATACCTTCACTATGCATTAACCTGCTGGTTAGTTAAAGAGGTGGGGGCAGGGAAGGAATCTTCAGTGGCATTGGACAAATGAAAATGATTCATGTGGTCATGCAGGGTACTCCACAGCTAGATCATACTACAGACTTGAACTCTGGTTCTGTACAATATCACAGTGTTAAACAAGATATCATGGCGATAAGTTATTTAAGGAAGTTCTAAAAAACATTTACTTTTCTGTTTTATTTCAATTTGTTTAAAGTTTTCAAAAAATGTAAGCATACGATAGTTTGTAAGGATCCTGGTACAACCAAAACTCTCCCTTCTAGTTATAAATATTATCTTCTCTTCATATTACTTACATTTTGTAACAAAATAGAGATTGACTTAAATTTAAAATATCTCTAAATTATTTTACATCCTTTTAGAACACGTGTACTTTTAGTCAAAACCTGTTACACTTTTGTGTTTATGTGAACATAAATTGTATCTATCTTTAAATGTAAATATCCATATGAAATGCCTTTAAAACAAAATTCAGCCTCATTTCTTTTTAAATTCAGAAGCAACCATAATTCATCAAATCTTAATCATTAAATGTTCTATGCCTGACTATTTTATTGTGAAAAGTAATATAAAACAAATTTGAAGGTCAAACAGCAATTGCTTTAGGGTTAATATATCACATTTGCAAATGGTACAAATTTTTTTCCATTTAAAATTGGTCTACAGTTAAAACGTGTAAGTGGAGAATAGGAATTAAAATGGATTTGAGAGGCAATTTCCAACTGCTGAACTTTTATAACAGAGATATCACGAATGAGTAAGGATCTAGTCTAAATAAAAGCAAAACTATACCATAATAACATACGTAGCTTAATTGTTCTTGCATAGTATCTTTACAAATGATTGGCTCATATCCTTATTTTTTAACTAAATAAATATGCTGTTTAAATTCTCAAAAGCTTAAAAGTAAACTCTGATCTTCAGAGTTGCAAAGACTTATCCAAATCAAAACTTCAAAGACTTAAAAAAGTATAATTACTGACTCTATCGCTAGGTCCAGTACATGTTCAAGTAGAGAAGTTTAGCTCCATAACTTCCACTCCTCAACTTAAACCTCCAAGTCACTTGTCAGTTAAAGGTTGGGCGATTTATTGACCGCCTCTGGATGCATACTGTCAGTGCTGAAGGAAATATGAGAGAGGGTTGTCGCTACTGTTCTGGAGCTCATTGATAATGACATACCTGCCTCTGTCACCCATTACCCATACTACAAACTACTTAGACCTAACTGAAAAATCAATAGCCTACTTGCACTGGTTCCTGTGGCTGCCTCCTTTGATTGTCAGCTCCTGTCTAGGGTCAGCACTTACATGAAAGGGGCTGTGACTGCCTGATGCTTTCAGGACAACCTAACGATATGAAACTAGCCAACAGAACAGTAAATTCTGTCTCCCTGCCCTCCTCATCAATTAGGCTTTGACTAGGCTTGCCTGTAGAAACCTGACCTTTTAAGTTTAGGTGAATATGGACTAGCTGAACACACCATTGCCCTCAGCACTGAGCCAGGAAATCTACTGACAGGTTAAACAAAACAGAAGGTTGTAACTGTCATAATTTGCATTGCACTTTCACGCCAACAAGGGTGTTATCAGTAGGGGCAAGCCCTGGAACACACAACTCCAGCACCCTTAAGCCACACTACTCATAAATTTTCAAGTGAAGTGAGATAAAACATAAATTCACAAATAGCAATACATTTCTCATCGCTTAGTCTTTTAGGTTTGCACTTTGCAAACCCATATAGTGTCCATCAACAACTCTCTCAGTGGTCACCAGGTACTCCCACTGCATTAATGAGGGACTTCCAGAGAATGCAACATAGAAGTAAAAATAACTCGACTATGCCATTTGAAAAGACATTTTAGACAGAATTTATAATATAGCAGACATACTGATCTATATCTCAAAACGAGAATTAGATCTCAATATGTTGTCTCTTTCCTGCCTCACGTCCCTCCCTCCAAAAATATACACAAGCTTAGAATATAATAAGTTATCACATCAGTGAAAGGAGGTGTTGAAATTATTTCCTACCAAGCTTCTATGATATAGCATCTTTTACAGTTTGAGAGAAAACTAAGAACATCTGTAAAATAAAAGATGTTAACACTTCTATGCTTGTCAGATCTTCTGATGAAAACAAGTGAAAAGCATGAGAAAGTAGTATAAAACTTTAGTCTCTATCGTGACTCATGTTTTGAAAACCATTTCCCTGCTTGGATCTATCTTTTAACACAACACGAATATGGTCCTACTTCAGTTGCACGGAGCAATGCTGTTTCTCTAGTCTTTCTCTAAACACTGACCATTCCTTTTTTCTTCTTTCTTTTAATTTTTTTTTATTGTTGCTGTTGTTGTTGTTTTAGAGTTAAATTGTGAACTTGAACTTTCTTTGGCTTCAAACCATTTACAGAATATCTAACCTTTATAAAAAAATGTCAGAAACATTGACAGTCCATTCAACATTTTAAGGAAAAAAACATACCTGCCAATTTTATGTATAACTTTAAACACGTACTGTTTTTCTATATATACAATCCACACTTGTTTTTCATATTTTTATGTTCCAACTCCTATCAATAATAATATATTCTCAGAATATATTCCAAGTTGCTATTTGGTTGTCTCTCACAACCATCTCCAATTTATAATATGTAGTTTTTTTTCCCCTAAGACTAAAATATGGAATATAACCATTTGTAAGCTTATTCCTTTCTGCAATTTTTTCATGTTAAAAATGTTCATATACTTAGAGCAGCACTGGAAGTCACAATTCTTGCAGAAGTCTAAATTTTGCAACTTTAATCATCTTTACGGTATGAAATTACAGATATTTTATCTTGAAGAGGTAGAAAAAAACCTCCTAATCCATCCCCCAATTTAAGAATTGAGAAGATAGTCAGTAGAGATAATGACTTGATCAAGGTCACTCAGATAGTCTCTAGCCAACAGAGGACAAAATTGAGAGCTTTCCCCCCCAAGATTAATGCTCTTTAGATGCTATCGAACTGCCTCTCTTTATCTTATCTATCTAGGTAAGTTACGTGACAGCAACAACCTTATGTATTTTAAAAAATACGTAGCTTTGTATCATTCATTTTTAATTGATGATATAATTTGTAGAAAGTTTTGACTAATTTGCCGAAGAGATTAGATTTGTAGAGCATTTAACCAACAAGGTACCACAGAACAAATAACTATTAGAAATTGAAGATCTAATTAAGTATGGTTGGAACCCTGTATTTACCTAATTTGATGATTAACTATGCATCTGGTAGCCTTTCAGGTCCTTTGTGTGTACCTATCTGATAGCAAAGTGAAAGGGCATGGACAGTGTCTGGTCCCAGCAAGCAAATCATTTGGAAACAGTCATAGCCATAGATCAAAGATTTTTCACTCTATCTAGGCTGACTTAAACCTACTAACCCAGGTTTTGTCTGAAGACAAAACCAGTCAAAAAAATAAAAGAATGACTCTTTAGGATCCAAACATAATAAGGGAAGATAGAAAGGGAAAATTCAGAAAAGAAACAGGCTGGCAGAACCTTGACATACATAGGCCAAGACAGCTGTTTTATATCCTAGCTTGATTTCACATGGTTAAAGGAAAAGTTTCCATTCCTTAGATCATCAAGTATTATTTCATTTATACTACACAGACGTCTTCTATACATAGATTGGAGCCAATGAAGAATTTTTGTTGTTGTTGTTTATCTACTAAAAGGAATCAGAGAGACCTCTCAGCACATCACTTTTACTCTAATTCACAATGTGTGAAGGAAGGAATAGGCTAGATTTTTAGCATTATTAAAAATAATACAAAGCCCACTAAAAATTTCCTGTAATCACAGCAAAAGATTGATGCCAAATTACCTCTATTAGTAATAACATAGAGGGGTGCTGCAGAACCAATATATTTTAAAATAAACTAAGATGTTTGAAAAGGCTAGTTTCCTAAAGTATAATACAAAACTACCCATACAATATTTTTAACTGACAGTTTTAAACGCAGGTCCACAAAAATGTCTTATATGACCCAAAGAAATAAAGAACATAATGCCAAGTCTTATATTTTGAATTAAGTGCAGCCTCATCTCAGTCATCTGCTTTATAAATGTGTCACTGATCACAAGCGAAAACAGAAATGGGAATGGGGATGACTCTGACATCCCATGAAATTTATTCTACATGTTGAGTCTGTAATCTTATTAAACAAAGGATATCACACCTTCTTTAAACCATAAAATTTAATGCCTTGAATCAAACGGAAAATCAAAAGTTTTGATTTATTTAGCATCAAGGTCATTACTGACTACTCCTGATTTTCCTATCTTCTGGCATTGATATTAAAAACCACCTAGACACAAATAATAATCCACAAATGATATAATCATTCCTTAAATAGTTAAGAGTTGGTTCTACTAAAAGCACTCTCTCCTTTGTTGAAGATTATAGTGAGTTATGAAAGCCAAAGTTATTTGACAGGTGAAATTTAGTATTTACCTGATGGTATATTAGTAAGTTCAAATTGTTAGGGAGGAAGGAAGGAAGGAAGGAAGGAAGGAAGGAAGGGAAGAAGGAAGGGAAGAAGGAAGGAAGGAAGGGAAGAAGGAAGGAAGGAAGGGAGGGAGGAAAGAGGGGAGGAAGGAAAGTAGGTTGGTTGGAAGGCAGGCAGACACACAAGACAGACTCTTATTCTAACTTTTCATAACTTGTTTAACTATATATGGAAATAAAACAATGTAATTATTACAACTAAATATGTATACATGTAAAATGGGAAAAAGCAGGGGCCCCTGGGTGGCTCAGTCAAAGTGTCCAACTTCAGTTCAGGTCACGATCTCGGGGTTCATGAGAACAAGCCCTGCATGGGGCTCTGTGCTGACAACTCAGAGCCTGGAGCCTGCTTCAGATTCTGTGTCTCCATCTCTCAGTCTGTTCCTCCCCCACTCATACTCTGTCTCTCCCTATCAAAAATTAATAAAACATTAAAAATAAACAAACAAATAAATAAATAAGTGAGAAAAAGCTAAATGCTTTATTGGTAAGACCAAATGATATATACCGACATAAGTGAAAAATATTTTAAGTTCAATGAAACACCTTCTGAGAAATGCTTGCTGAACGAACTTGGATTTTCTTAATATTTCACATCCTAGCTCAATAATAAAACAGTATTTACTTTTCAGTTAGGCTAAAAGCTGAGCACTTTCATTTTCCTGAGCACAATTTCTTTGCTCTCTCATTATGTATCTTGGTGAGATCAAATTATGTATAGCTTAATAAAGTACTCATAGTTACAACTGTTATTCAACTTGGGGGAAAACAGGAAGATATACTGTACTCTTTGATTTTCTCATCCTACCAAATAATGTAAGAATTAGACTTGTAAAAGATGTAGAAGTATAAACAACATCACTAATCATATATATATATATATATATATATATATATATATATATATATATATATTATCCAAGGTTACCCAACCAAATTTAAAAGGCCCACAATACAATATACAAAAGCATCCAAAAGATTTATTTTTTAATACAATTCAATAGGTTTACTATGCAAAATTAAAGCTATTGCCTTTACCCGACAAATTATCTTAAGTTCAAACTGTACAAATGAGAACAATACCCTTGGGTTACCAATCAAAGAGATTACAAGTTTTTGTTTTTGTTTTCCAAAAAGCTATTTGATAAGGGGGAAAAAACAAAAACAACTTCTTTCAGCAGCATGCCTGACCATTTGAAGTAGGCACTACAGTAACTGTTCAAAGAAAACATTGAATTACTGATTATTCTCTAGATTGATTCCAGAATAGTAATTATCAATAGCTTAGAAACAACGTCTGTGATACCTCAGTTTTGGAAAATGAGATAATTTCACAGAGAGTGAAAAAGAATGTGATTTTAGGACTTTAATACAATGTGGATACTATAATCCTGGTAATTGTTTTTAAAGCTTCTTATGTTTTATTGTAATTACTTCAATAAAATTTCATGAGCTAATACACAAACTGTGTTTGGGTTATTTACTTTTCCTTCTGTTTTTCCTAGAATTATTTTTAAATTCAAGGAATTTAATAGTTGTTTATTTCCCCATTTATATTCTGACCAAATTTTTTTTTTTTTAAATCAAGCATTTTTATAAATACGTTGAAAGATTAAGTATGAAAGAACCCCAACAATTAGCAACTGTGAAGATGTTTCAAAACTAGATTTTAGAGGATAAGAATATATACATGTAAACACGTGGTCCTTTGTTGTCTAAAAAGTATAAATCTGGGGCGCCTGGGTGGCGCAGTCGGTTGGGCGTCTGACTTCAGCCAGGTCACGATCTCGCGGTCCGTGAGTTCGAGCCCCGCGTCAGGCTCTGGGCTGATGGCTCAGAGCCTGGAGCCTGTTTCCGATTCTGTGTCTCCCTCTCTCTCTGCCCCTCCCCCATTCATGCTCTGTCTCTCTGTCCCAAAAATAAATAAACGTTGAAAAAAAAAACTTTAAAAAAAAAAAATAAAAAGTATAAATCTGTCAGAGAGTTGATTTTTTTTAAGTCAATAATCTGATTTTTTTTTTGAATACTTCTAAAGTGTTTTCCTGGAAAACAAAATCATACAATCTAAAATCTGTACACTCTTTAATAAAAATTATTACAATGCTATATGCTATGTCTACAGATAATAAAATAATGGATATCTTTTGAGTCTCAGTGATATGATAAAGTAGAAAATGCCCTGAACTTTAACTCACTAAATTCATTTCTAAGTAAAGATCAGCAAAAAAATAAAACAGTTTAAGGATTCTGTATTCTCTGGAAATGTAAACAGGATTATATCTGTCAGATGTACAGAAGCTCTGACTTCAGCCATTAGTTTGGTTTTGCTCCTGAGAAACACAACATGAACTACTGAATCATTTCTTTTCAAATCCATACATTCCCTGAAGCAGTTCAAGCTTCATCAGCAGTGCAGGAATGTTTTAAAATGACAGGCAAAGAGCATTAGTTCTCTTTTTTCTCATACTGCTTTCCTATAAATGGAAGACAGGGTTCTTTTCTCAAAGCACTTAAGCTGAGGCTGTTTAAATACGAATGAATTCTCTATGCAAGAAAGTATCACAACTGGATTGGTTATTTCTTTTCAAGAAAAACTTTGAGAAAATCAAATGTTGTATTATTATCTTAGAATAAAATATGATAAAAATTAGCATTCTCTTAATTGCCTACTATTCCGTTATAAATATTTTCAATTTAAGTATTCTGTCAACACACCACCTTATTTTAGCACCAAATAATATACCCAGTTCTGCTTCTCATTTTAAATAGAAAAAGGTCCTCAAATTAAGATATACCAACTTTGTTTTGAAAATCTTGTTTGTATAAATAGTTAAATTTTATTTCCAAGTATCTGTACTCATAAGCATTTCATTGCAAGAAGAAATTCAATTAATAATTAAAAGTTTACTTACATATGATCAATTAAAAATAGGATGTAATGTATAATTTGGCTATTCGCTGGAGCTTAGCTTAAACATTCACATTTTTCAAAAACTGGTACACTAATTGCTATATCTTGACTCAATTTTATTTTAAGGAAATGGGAAATGTTAAGGCTGAAGTTTAAACATACTTATTTTAGCTTATAGTAACTAAACACACCCGCATCTTAGTATTATCATGCACGTTCTCATAAAATGTTCCTACAGTAATGGTGGAGAAGGTGAAGCCTAGAGAAGTCTGAAGGTTATGGACTACATGAAATCCAAAACAAAAAATTCAAATCACACCCTGAATATCCTCCTCCTCTTTTTAGGAATGTCTGTAGCTAGCCCAACATCACAGGTCTGGGCAGAAGCATGCTGATGTTGGCACTGCCTAAACCAAACAAACAAGATGTTTAACAGTCAAATAAAATGTCCTGCAGCCTCCCTAATGAATTTGTCAAGGACCATCAGATTTCTCTCCCCCCTCTTTTGCCTCATTAACTCAAGTATGATGAGACGGATTATAACAAGAGAATACAGATCAATCGGTCTGAAGACTTGAAGTGGCTTTTAGCCTCTAGAGTTTCTTTCTCTCACTTGGTCTCCTATAATAGAATACGGTATCTCCTGCAGAAGGGGCTGCCACTTCGTTTTAATACACCATCAAGGAGCTGCTGATGGACTTCTATACTAACATACATAAAAGCAGAGGTGACAGGGGCTCTTCAATTACAGCCTCCTCGGATACCGTTTCCCCCTTCAATTATTCAACCAGAGGAAGAGCGGATCCGCAAACACACAGCTGAAGCAGCTCTTAGGGCAGAGGCAGCCAGAGAGTGAGTTAGGGTGGGGGAGGGGGAAGGAAGGGAACTAGCAAGGGCGAGCATTATTTGCTGGAAGTGTTTAAGTTTATTGCTCGAATGATGTTTCTAATTAGTACCATGGCAATAAATTAAAGTCGCCTTTGTTTAACTGATTTATTATTTACTACAGCATCTACCTTAGACAGGGTAAATTGGTAATGAATTGTTTTTAAATCAAAACATTTGTAACGTTTTATCATCCCTCAGCCTCTGTATGTAAAAGTGGAGAAACCCAGGAAAAAGGGTGCCACGAAACTTAGTCTTGCCCCACAGAGCGGGAAAAAGAGGAGGAGTGGGGTGTCAGGGAGTAGTGGCGCGAAGATCCGCGTGGCCTGGGTCGCCCCACCCGAGGAGGGAGGACGCTAAGCGCCTACCCACGGAGCTGGGACTGGCCGCACCGCACGGGCCCGGAGGACGGACTACTGCCGTGACCCCCGGGACTTTTTGCAAACACTCCCAGGAGTGTGGCGGGACGTGTGGGTCCACGAGCGAGGCCTCCCCCGCTCACAGACCTGATGTGACGGAGAAGCGGCCACCTCGAGGGTCAAGGAGGGAAGGCTCCGCACCCTGTGTCCCCGCCACAAGTCTCCGCCCAGTAACTGCCCTGGGGAGAAGCAGCTACGGATCCTGTCTGGCTGCTTGCACAGCTCTGCAGCGAAGTGCCCCCTCCTGCCCAGTAATATTTCCCAGGGCGCCAGCGTGACTTCTCAGGCATTAGCCAGGTTACCTACAGAGTCTGGGCTTCCCACTCGCGCGAACCGCGAAGACGCCGCGGCTGCGCTCTATCCTTGTGCCGCCAAGCATTCTGAGATGCAAGCTGCTCCCCCAGCAAGGCTGGAGCCGGCAGCCGCCCCAAGCCTCTGCCACTACACCAGAAGTTGACTACAGCTCTGCATCCCAGAGTTTGGTGTATGCTTACTTCCGACTTACACACTCCTGGCCACTAAAGACATATCCCAGACAAAATCTGACTTGGTTTAAAAAAAAAAAAAAAAAAAAAAAGTCAATTCGTTCTTTAGAAAGGTACTTATGGCAGAGAACAAGGAGGTGACAAGGTACCAGTGGTCTGCACCAGACATCTAAGAAAGAACCAAGAGGTCCAAGTGTCTGACGTCAAGTACATGGAGAGAAATAAACTTTCCCTATGCAACTGAATTCAGGTTCACCTGGTGCAGCTTTTAAGAGGGCACCTCAAGCCCTCCCAAAGGGTTTTTGCAAAAGCCGCAGGCACACTGGGGTTTGCAAAGCGAAGTCTTCCCCCAAATGGCTTCACAGATTTTTATTCCTTGTATCTTAAGCAAAAATCTAACTAAAAATAATTCCGTCTACTTCATTTGGCTTTAAAAGACTCAGCATCCACATACCTAAGGCTCAAAACATAAACCCTCAATACTAAGCAAATCAGAAACATTGTTACAGCTTCTTTCATCCAAAAGTAGGGAAAGGCTACAAGGGGTACAGCTTGAAAGTATAATACATATACTAAAAGCACATGCATGAGTCTCACTGAAATGCCAAGGGAGGAGTGAAGCCATCTGTGTAATCAATAACAGGATAGTTATAGATTTTTGCAGCAGTGAAGTCTTTTAAAAGCAACAGTCAATTATGAAAATAAATTCATTTTTACAAGTGAAACTGTACTGCCTGAGAATATATTCAAAATTAGATTTACAACGTTAACATCTTAAGAAAACTTTGACTCAGGTTCACTTTTACTTCCTCATTTTTATTGTTTAAAACAATTTTAGTGGCTTATGGTAATTTAAAAGTATATCCAACAATATTCTACCATATATAGATGTGCACTTTCTCACAATTTAAACATATTTTCTGTCTAATAACTAGTCTTTTTAACAATAAAGCAATAGCATAAAATATATCTGAATCTTAATTATGAAGTAATTATCAAACAAGGTGCTTGCACTATTTTTACCCTGCCCCATTTTTCAACAGCATATGGAAATTACTGAAAAGAGATTTATGGTTATAAACCTTCACCCCATATCCACTCCACACAGCCCCCCCCCCCCCAACTGGTGCACATATACAGCAATTGCTCTGGCTCTTGGCAACAATGGGAGAGAAGGGGAAGAGACGGGAGGAAGACTTTGCCAGAGAAGAAAAATCTAGAAAAATGTAGGTTCTTTCCCGGTTTCCCCTTCCTCCTCCTATTTGCCTTCAAGCAAAAGTAATTTTGTTAGAGTTTGCACCTTCTGCACAATGTTGATAGAAAAAAAATAGTGAACCTTTCTGAACCACTGCTACTCTCTCGCGTTATTCCAGCCATCTCCAGGAAGTCCCTTCTACCATAGACTCTTTTTCTTCCTTGCAACTGATAAGAGGAGAGGATAAAGAAGAAGGGGGCTGTAAAGTGTGTGTGAGCATTTGACTTCCACTATCTCCTCCTATTTTCCTACTTCTCTCTTTACCCCCTTTCTTTATCAAGTGCAGCGGTGGCTGCTACCGTCTGCCAAGCATGCCTGTCTTCTCTCTCGGATTGGCTAAAGCACTGACAGCTCGGATAGTGATTGTAGGAACTGAAGCTCCACCCCCCTCATGATGGCCCTGGACCATTCATAAACTAAATAACTCCAGGAAACAGCGAGGCAGAGAGAGAGAGAGAGAGAGAGAGCGAGAGAGAGAGCGAGAGAGAGCGAGAGAGAGCGAGAGAGAGCGAGAGAGAGCGAGAGAGAGAAAGGGAGGGAAAAGGAGGGAGGGAGAAGGAAAAGGAGAGAGACGTCGGAGGGGAGGAGGGAGAGACGACTCAGAAAGTGGAATCTGCACAAGCAACCTAAAGGGGGAGGAGAAGAAAAAGCCTTGAATCCTTATAACTAAACCCCAGATGCAACGCAAGCAACGACTTCGTCACACTAAAATCTATTTTGTGAGGGCCAAAATTATAAATTACGAAGCAGAAATGAATATCAAACAACTTCCAGCGGTGTGCACCTAGAGAAAGACAAGAACCCACTGCAAACAAACAAACCCAGTCCAAACAACGCCTCCAGTAGGAAAAGAGGAAAACCGCTACAACACGACCCCCTGAGAAGAGACCAGACCATCACGCTGAGAGTGCGGAGCGTCTGCAAACCTCCAAGTGTGCCGAGGACTGAGCTGCACTTCGCTGCTCTCTGGACCTTAATTACGTCCTTCACCTTCCATTTGGGGGAGGGTGAGGAGAAAGGCACTCACCTACGCTGAGTGAAGAAGTCCTACCAGCCTGTGGGAGAAGTTTTAAGAATGAAACACTGAATGTTTCACTTTTATTTTTAAATTTACTTTGGCACTTAAAAGACCTCATTTCCAGATTTCCGGGCAATCTCGGCTGCAGACATCTAAGCCTAACCTCTTGGTAACCTGATTTTTTCTGTCACCCCTTCTCTTTTTCTCCCCTCCCCTTCATCTCTCTCACAAGCACATCTTTATTTTACACATCGAGCAAAAAAGTCCCAGCAGGTACTTTTCTTCTTCAAAGATTACCTTTCACCCCCCCTTCTGCCTGGAGAAGCAAAAAGGTTTCGAAAGAGGGGAAAGAGCGAGCAAGCCGGCCGTTGTTTCAGCCGGTCAGCCCAGGTGGACAACAAGAGTGAAAGTGGGGCTTAGGGGAAGCGCGACGCCTCTTTCGCAAGCCGCAGGGCCACCACCACTGCGTGAGCCTTGGATCCCTCAACGTATTGCGAGACGCCGGTGTATAGCCCGGACCTGTGCCCCAACATGATCGCCGCTCAGGCCAAGCTGGTTTACCAGCTCAATAAATACTACACTGAGCGCTGCCAAGCGCGCAAGGCGGCCATCGCCAAGACCATCCGAGAGGTCTGTAAGGTGGTCTCGGACGTGCTAAAGGAAGTGGAGGTGCAGGAGCCTCGCTTCATCAGCTCCCTAAGCGAGATCGACGCCCGCTACGAGGGGCTGGAGGTCATCTCGCCCACGGAATTCGAGGTGGTGCTCTACCTAAACCAGATGGGCGTCTTCAACTTCGTAGACGACGGCTCCCTGCCCGGCTGCGCGGTGCTCAAACTGAGTGATGGGCGGAAGCGGAGCATGTCTCTCTGGGTCGAGTTCATCACTGCGTCCGGCTACCTCTCGGCGCGCAAGATCCGCTCGCGTTTCCAGACCCTGGTGGCTCAGGCAGTGGACAAGTGCAGCTATCGAGATGTGGTCAAGATGATCGCGGACACCAGCGAGGTCAAGTTGCGCATCAGGGAGCGCTACGTGGTGCAAATCACCCCTGCGTTCAAGTGCACCGGTATCTGGCCTCGCAGTGCGGCACAGTGGCCTATGCCCCATATCCCCTGGCCTGGCCCCAATCGGGTAGCGGAGGTCAAGGCCGAAGGGTTCAACTTGCTGTCGAAGGAATGCTACTCACTGACCGGCAAGCAGAGCTCCGCGGAGAGCGATGCCTGGGTACTCCAGTTCGGGGAGGCTGAGAACCGCCTGCTGATGGGCGGCTGCCGAAACAAGTGTCTCTCGGTGTTGAAGACGCTGCGGGATCGCCACCTGGAGCTGCCGGGCCAGCCGCTCAATAACTACCACATGAAGACGCTGCTGCTGTACGAGTGCGAGAAACACCCGCGGGAAACGGACTGGGACGAGGCGTGCCTCGGCGATCGGCTCAACGGCATCCTGCTGCAGCTCATCTCCTGCCTGCAGTGCCGCCGCTGCCCTCACTACTTTCTGCCCAACCTCGACCTTTTTCAGGGCAAGCCCCATTCGGCCCTGGAGAGCGCTGCCAAGCAGACCTGGAGGTTGGCCAGGGAAATTCTCACCAATCCCAAAAGCCTGGACAAACTATAGGGTGCTGGGGACTGCTTGAAAAGCGACACAAACGGGAGTGCTCTCTTACACAAACACACACAACTCACAGAGACAAACAGCAGAAACTCCGGACACAAACTTTTATGTAAGCCACCTGAAAGAAACAGGAAGCAGTCACAAGACCTTCGTTAATTAGCAAGCAAACAAAAAGAGAGCAAACCAGCCAACCAAACAAACAAAATCACATTCTTGCACAAAAGTGATCGTTTTTCTTCCAAACAATGTGAATTTAAAAGGTCACACAAAAGAAGCAATCGGGCTTTGCCACAACAAAATGAAACCCAAGGTACATTTTCAAATCAATGTATAGTAGTTTCTCCCTTTTTCCTTCTCTCCCCCAACTCCTTTCTCCTCTCTCTCTCATCTTCTTTCTTTCTCTCCCTCTCATTTCATTTTGTTTTGGGTTGCCTGAATGTTGTCACCAAGTGAGAAAAAGTATTTAATTATATGTAAAATTTCTCTTTTAAAAAAAGTTTTGCTGATGTTAAATGTATCTCAGTGCCAATGTCAGACTGTGCCCTTCCCTTTCTTGCACCTCTACCCTCACCCTAAAGCAGTCTTGTTGAAAACAGTAATAAAAATATTACTTTACATTGTAATTGACTGTGGATTGTTCTTAAATGAAGGCAGGTGAGATCACAATTTGTAATTTACAATGTAAAGATGTGAACTTGAGGAACTAAATGCAAGAAGCTCTCATTTGAACTCTAATTTGCAAAATTTACAAATACAGCACATTTTGTCGATTTAACCATACAAGCCCCCCCCATCCTCGGAAAATAGACAATACTAATTTTACCCAACTATAATATTGTTTGTTCTGTAGATTTTGAGACTTAAAGTAATATCTTTTTTCACACTTGAAAAAAAAAAACAAACAAACAGATTTTGTGTGGAAGAAAAGATTTTGATCCTAGTTTTTGAAATAGAAAAAAATTATTTCGCATTAAAAATTAAGAGATTTGCTTTCTTACACCATAATTTTAAAAAATACACTCAGTCTGAAGAAGGCAATATTTATGGATCTTTTCTGCATAGTTAACATGATCAGTTGAAAGTTTTCTTTCAATTCTTTGTCCTCTTCAAGCTTTAAATAATAAAAACTTAGCAATTAAATCAACCATACCAAAACAGAATAAAATGGTTATAGCAATACTCCTTTTCCCCAGTAAATGGTGATATGAACAATCCAAATTTATAAATTATTTCAATTTTTTTAGATGGCTTAGTTATAAATGCCATAACTAAGATCACTTTTTATCAAATTCCCAGAATTATTCGGAAGCTGCTTATAGGCAATTTAAAAAAAAAAAAAAAAGGTTTTGATACCATTTTTATGACCAAAGAAAAATTACTGTTTCAAGAATTTACATACAAGAAAAGTACATTACTCCCTCTGCTTTTCTAAGGTAACAATCCAAAGTACTCATTTCAACACTTCAACTAAATTAACAAAGGTTCCTTTTTAATGCAAGGAAATAACAGATTAAAAATAAAATAATTAGTAAAACTGAAAGCATCCCAATGCTGGAACTGGTCTCGTTTGTCTTTTTTATATTGTCTCCCATATACTCCCTTAGATATGCTAATGATGAGGCACAGGTACAGAATATATATCAATATTACCCTTTGATATTTAAAATTTATTCTTTGAGTTAGTCCAGTTTTTAATTTATTGAAAAATCCATGAATGAGAGATGTAGACAAAAATGTCCTAAAAAAAGGAATTTTAAAGATCTGAGGAAGAAGTTTGCATGGGGGAAGGAGTGTATGGAGGGATGATCGGGAAGACAGCATAGATGGATGAGAAACAAGGAAGATACTCAGGGCTCTGATGCTTAATTCACTCCACAAAAGAGGCTTAAGTTCTCAGATTCCCTGGTAAAAATTCCCTAGTAAAAATAGTTTTGTTTTAGAAATATAAACTTTGATCTTATCAGTTCTGAAATCATCTCTACTCTTTCAACCTACACTGTATCTTTTACTGATCTCTTCCTGTAGATGTAAAACAAACTCACTGTAATACTAAGTGGTTCAGACAAATATATGATTTTTTTCCATAATAAAAATGAATTTATTCTCCAGGGAAAAATGTTCTGAATTTTAAGAACATTTTCAAAGCAAGTAGTAGGTGCTTACAATTACAAAGAAATGATTTAAGGGCAGAATGTTTGGTTTAAAAGATAAAAATGACATCCTAAAATGACCTTTTTTTTCTTACACACACAAGTATTTACAGCATTAGACACATATCTCCCTCCAACTACTCCAGGAAAAGTTTTTCAATCCTGACAAGAAGAACAAAATTCCCCAAATTCAGTATCTTTTTTTTTCTTACCTTATTTAATTTAATGCAGGTATCACCAACAAAAAAAAACACTGCCACAATATAAGTGTCCTCATTTACAAAAAGCACCAATGTCTACATAAAGAATTCTTCCAATAACTGGCTAAAACATTTTAAGAATAGAAATTAGCAAAACTTTGATTTCTGTTAACAGGCAGGTTGCAGTGGTATAAGACAAATGCTGTGATTAGGCTAAAAGACCTTTGTATTGCACAAGCAAAAGGGGAAAAAATTAATTTAATGATGCTGCACAGAATAAAATCAGAGAGAAATAAAAGTTATAACTTCTTCCAAAAGGAGCAAGTGACTTTAAAGAGCCTAATTGCAAAGACTAGCAGAGATTCTAATCTTGAGAACAATTACATTAGACACCTCTAAATCGTATCACATTTTAGATTCTATGCCACATATGTCCAAAAGCATAATAGAATATTCTGAATTAAATTTCAGACTCTCAAACATACAAACTACCAGAAATTAGAGGGTATGAGTAATTTTGGTTATCTTTGTTTTTTAAAAGAAACTAAAATACAATCGCAGCCTCAGTCATGTAACAAAGTAGGAAATTTTTCTAGTTGATAATTTCACAATTAAAGTTTTCTCTACATTGAATTAGCTGAATTATCAAGCTCAGAATAATCCGTTCCAACATAGCCTTACTTTCATATAGTCTACCAAAGCCCATCTTAATAAAAGCAGCAATTCTGAAACAAAGTGCTAGAAATACATGTAAGACAAGAGATGACTTGTGTGTAAAGTTCTAAATAAAATTATAACATTCTCATTAATAATTACTTTGAAATACTTCTAAATCACTAAAATTAGTAATTCACATGATTATAAAACCAAAGAACTTCCTACCAATAAACTAAAAATATGTGTCTGTGTATACATACGCACAAGCTATCAGCCTGTAAAATAAGAAATTCCAGTTTTTTTAAGCCACTTCTCTTCTACAGGTTGCTTATTCTCATTTTAAAAAGACTGTTTCCTATCAGAACAAATTCTACCATTCACTTTCATGAACTAAACCTAGCTTTGGCTTTATGGCTGTGCCACAAATGTTTCTTAGTAAAATAAAGTTGCCAAGGGCTGAAAAGTAATCAGAAATACATTTTAAAAGGGGAAATTACATTTTCATTTAAGAATAGGAAATTATGCAGTGCCTTGTAAAATCGACTATAGGTAATGGGAAACAGAGGTATCTCACACACACGCAAGACATGCTTGTGTGCACAACAGAGTAGTAAGTCATGAGGACAAAAGCAAGGAGAGTGATATATTGGTATTATATCCAGAAAATATAAAGGCTAAACAAAATAATTCCACTCTCAACCTCACTGAATTTTGTAGCTTAATTCACCCTAGACCCTTTGTGGCAAAATATATTTATAGACGTTATTCCCTGTGGTTCTCCCCCAACCCCAGAATGAGCTAATGATAAACTCAATTAAGTGGAAATTGTTTTTGAATCTAAATGAACTTCAATAATCTAACTAGCTGGTAAGGATCTCATAAGCTAAAGAACGTAGCTGCTTTGTATATATAGGCAGAGGCAATTCAGCAAGAAATTCAAACTAAGTCTGTCAGATTTTACCAATGTCAATCCTATCCAACTGCAGCCCACCATCCCATTATAACAAAAAAATGCTTAAGAGTGAAACCCACTCCTCATCTTCTCACCTTGGGGTCGATTTGCTTGAAGTTAGAGTCTTCTTCATCCACCTCGAAATAGAGTTCGGAGGAGGTGACAGAAAGAGTGCCCTTTACTACAACAGAGGGGGCCACAAGCTGAGCTGGTGTGCTCAGGCTAACAGGACCTGCCAAAACCAAAAGAAAAACCACACAAGCTGGAATGACATTTTTCAAAAAATCTAATAGGTTAATAGATTCAAGCAGAAACTTTATTTGATTTTTAAATTCTCACCTCCAGCACCAAACTGTCTGCCAAATCCTTCTACACTTACAAATTCTGTCCACCCCAAATCTTCCTCTGAAAATGCAAGGTTATTAGGGTTCTCATACTAAGAGATTTATAGTAGGTGGTTAATGATAACAGTAAACTAGGATGCAATTATTTTTACAGGGAGTCTGCAAAGCTTTGGTCTAATCTGGTAAGAAGGTGGCTCTACCTAAATAAGTCCTTCCACATTCCATTGAGAAAAGAAGCCTCAGGCTATCAAACAACATGGAACAACAACCAGGAGCAAGGAAGACTCAATAGGCTTTCAAGGCCAGAGGTTAGCTTAGTTTGGCTGAAGCATGATTACAAAAAAGACTGCTAGCTTATTAGTGAAGTGAGAAACGTTACACCATATTCTCTGATAAAGATTTTGTGCCAGGTTGACACAAAACCTCTTCCATAACAACTTTACCCCATGAAAGATTGGTAAAAATACTTCTTTTCTAAGCCTGCCTTTCCACTGTTAAATATTGTTCAATGCTTCCAAATCTAATATTAGTGTAGTTCAGGGACTCTGGGAGTAAACAGCTGGAGGGTGGGTTTCCAAGTGAATGAATTTTTATTGGAATAATCAAATCTCCACAGGGCTTATCAAAGAGACAAATCAGCCTGCTACTGAAAACAATAGATTCACTACAGATAGAAGGGCATAAAGTATATCAGGGCTAAACCTAAAATAAAGGACTAAAAATAGTAATTATATTATATAAATGAATATGTGTATATCCACGTAGAGAGAGACAGAGTAAGAATTTGAAATCCCGTGTCAATTCCTCATTGTACAAATACTATAGGTGAAGAAAACAGCAACAGAAGATTGGCACTTATAGTTCTGAATTAATATAGTGCCTATAAACATGGTACACCTATTCAGGTAATCAATGGATGACTAAGTGTTTCAAAATTCAGATGAATCGACGTTTCCATCGATTGTTAGAGGGTGTTGGTCCTTAATCTCACATCAATCTTAATGTGTGCCAGTAGGACAATAGAAGGGATGCTCTGCAGAGATCAGAGCAGGTTTTGCCCTCTATTCCCAATGTACAAATACATTGTGTTTGCAGATGGGCAGCAGATAGCTGCAGAACAGCCATGATTTCCCAAAGCTCATCCCTATAAATGGATGAAATAAGCAGCTATGTGTTCTTTTGCTGTCTCCTTTGCCCTCTGTACATTAGCATGTAATCCTGAGAAGAAATAACATTTTTTCAATCACTCTCAGACATTCAATTACAGGGTAAGCAGACAGCTGCAGGAGCTAGGGCAACCTAGGTCCTACAGAAGACCCCTGACAATTTCCACTTCATTTCTAACCCACACCACTTTATTAGTGTGGATTACTTCTTAATCCTATTGCCATTGTCAAGATTATATAATTAAACTCCCCTTTCACCTCTATTACTGTATGAATGTATTACTAGTAGCAAGAACAGAAGCAAAATAAAGGAGGAGGAAATGGGTAAATAGATGTGAAGGAAAAGGCTAGAGAATAGCAGTGCCCACCTTACTTACCACTCCCAATCTGAATCACTTAACAGTATGCTCCAATTAATTTTATTTTACGTTACAGAGAGGTTTATGGTCATCAGAGAAGATACCATCATCTATTTTCGCTTTTCATTATAATTCACTGCATGGTAGCACAGGCTGCAGACACATCAATAAATGAAAAATTCCTAATGCCTTTTCTCTTAAATTAAAATTATCAAAATAGAAGACTGTATAATTTTCACCAATGGAAATTGTAGAATCTTTCAGACTTTCCTCCCAAAGGGAGAGAACCACAGGCATTAAGGAAAAAAAAAGGCATTTAATGAATGACTAAAATTTCAGGCTAAACAAGAGAATTTTTCCCATAAGGGAAGTAAAACTGAAAATCTGCAGAGTGCAAATCAAAATTCCTACATCAGGTAAAATATGTGGATCCTGTGAAAAGCCATAGCATTCTTGGAATGGATTTTTTGAGAGAGTTAAATGTATATGCAGCATGTTCACTAAGACCTGTATATCAAAGCAAATAGCTCATCTGCCTCCAAGCTTTATTTACAAAACAATTGGCAAAATTTTACTTACAGCTCTCATTTTATAGAGATTAGGTAACTCCCGAGGGTGAAGCAATTTTGTTGTTCTGCTTTTAAACTTTTCTTTTATGGTGAAAATTACTCAAAAAAGAAAAAGATGAGAAGGGTAAAGAAAGTAAAAAGAATGGAAAAATAAAGGGGAAATAGTGTTGACGATTAGGAGGAAAATATTTGGAAGAACAAAAACCATCTTTATTTAAAGTAATTGTGGGCGTAAACTCGGTAGTCCTAGCGGTCACAGATGAAAAAGTAAGTAATTAGGTGCTTATTGGCCCAGAGCTAGCTGAAATATCCATACAACCGGTGAATTTACCAGCGAGATTCTCTAAATCTTTCTCATCCACGGATGACAGAGTATCGTCGTCGCCTTCCAGGAGGATCTCGTTTTCTGAGTTCTGATTTCCTAAAGCCTGACTCTTGATGGACTGTTTTCCTTTAGCGAGGATATCTTCATCTGCAGCTGAAATGAAAAGGAAACAAAGCTGTCCATCAACTCTGGGGCGAGTACTTTTGCAGAGGGGCAGGGAAGTGAGGTAAGGATAGGTGGCCAAAGATGGTCAATCATTTTTACAGAGAGTCATCCACAGGAGGAGAGTGACTGGGATGGCACACAGGCCCCTTCTGACAAACAGGACTCCCCAAGCCTAGTCTAATGTTACCTTGAACAAGCACCCTAATCCCATTAAACGTGACCCTTGCACCGCCCACCGAACCATTTATTTACTTACAGTTAGGGCAAGAGAGGGTTCAAAGGCAGCACATTTTGGGGAAATTAGTAGAAAAAAATAAGAACCCCATTTTGGAAACAATATCTACTTGATTCTGAAACTTAAGAAAGGCTGGTCATTCCTGCAAATAGTGATTATACTGACAAAACATCGTGAACTTGTCGGGCAGTGGTTGTGGAGGAGAATCTACAAGTAAGAAGGGTCAGAGAGATTCACAGCCAATGAGGGCTGTAAGCCAAATTGTGAAGCCACAGCTGACATCAAACAAGCTATAGCAGCTCTCCGAAGCTGCATCCTCTTTCTTCCAATCCTCCCTCTCACCTTCGCACTGCCCTTGCCCACATTTTACCCCACCCAGACCCCCACTTTAGCCTTTATATAAATATCCAAGACTAAGACACTGTGGAAACTAAGTGGAGGCTCACACACTACCTCCTCCATGTGTTTAAACTAAAAGGCTAAGACACCCCGGGGGCAAACATAACAGAAAGCCCGGGAGGAGAGGCATCTGGGCAAAGAGCCTTACAGGGCCTGAATTGGAACAGCCTGTGGAGAGCGGCGGCACCAGACTCTCAGGCACTGTGACAAGGCAGCCAGACGGAGAGGAAAGAGGGAAAGGGTACACCAAACCTAGGGAATGAAGAAGAAGCTCTGCAGAGCACCTACAACCAATGACGGAACCAGAAAGAGGAGCAGAGGTGCAGCTGAAAGGACAAAACACTGAAACTCAACAATTCGGACTTCAAAACCCCATGTCCCTTCCAGTATTAACTCCCACTGCTTTGAGCAGCTTTCTCCTTCAGAAATATAGAAAAGAAGATACTAAATTCTGGACTGTGATTTTTAAAACCTCATAGCGTCACATAAGGGAAAGTTTAGAATCCTTGTTACACTATTGACATTCCCAGGTTTCCAGTGAGGGAAATTCAGGAGGCAAAGCACCTGATCCTCCCAGGCAGTAGCTATTGATATGGAAATCAGATGGCGAGGCTTTCTGATCCACTGCAGTTTCGGCCTAGGCAAAAGGCCCAAAACCCAGAAAGGATAAAGCCTTCAGTTTCCAGTAACATGGCTAATATCTATCTATATAATTCTTTCTATACAGTTACACTACATGTATGTTACCAAACGTTTTGACAAAACAAAGCTTCTTTGATTTTAATAGATAGAATTATGGGTAATATTAAGGGTAAAAGTTTATTTTTAGCATATTCATGTGAGTTCACAATGTATATCATTTATATACAATACTAATGGCACAGCTTTAACAGAATATAGGAGCTCTATATTAAATGAGAAAGTCACGGGAAGAAGCTTTCTATATTTAGGTTTTGAATACCATCTATGGGTAAATCAAATTTTGTTTTCCTTCATACCCACAAATAACAAGCATAGTATGCTGCACACATATGAAAGTCTCAGTAAATATTTTGAAAAAATTTTAAAGTATCTAACTAAAATGACTTTATTTTTTAAGCTACAAAGAAATATACCAAAAACTCCCCAATTTTTAGGAAAATAGCAGCATAAGTTGTTATATCACTGTTTATATTTCAAGTATTTATGTTTCCTTACTCTAAAATCATAAACACTGCCCTGAGCCCAAACAAGATATATTCCAATGTACTACCAATGTTATTAAAAATAAATCAGTCACCGAGATATACAAGAGAAATCACCATCTTCTATATTTTCTAATAAATAAAGCAAATCATAATAAAATAACAATTGCCAATCAGATTTTAGTACAAAATCAGTATGTTACATTCTCTTTTTCTAGATTTACAATGCCTTCTTCAAAGCAGAAATGATAATAATGCTAATATTAAATAACACCATGTGCTAGGGCGTGTTCAAAACACTTTACATATTCAGCTCATTTAATTCTCATAAACCCTCTGCTAATTTCTCCTTTTCAGATGAGTAAACAGGTGCAGAGAGGTTACATAACTTGCCCAAGGCAACACAGCTAGTAAGAAGTAGAAACAGGAATGAAATCCAAGCATTATGGTAACAGTATCTTAACCACTATATAAATAACAATGTATATATAATTTAAGGATTAGTTTAGTAATTCTTATGTTTCTCATAGTGCCTTTAAAAAGGTTAAGTCAAAATCATAATAAACAAGTTAAGAATACAAAAATACTCATTTCCAAACCTAAATTTGATGAGCATATGACAACCAAATTCAGAAACAACCAAATTCAATACCTTGCTCATTACTATCTCTGATTATTACCATACATGTCCTGAAGTACACATACACCAAGCTTACTTGGGGTGAGGGGGGTAGGGGAGGAAAGAAAGGAAAAAAGCTCTTTACTGTGCAAACATTTACAAAAAATGAGAGGAGCCAAGTAGCAATATGCAATGGCTTAAAATAGCTCAGTAAATAAATTCATTCATGTAAATGACTGCTAAATAGAATTTGTTATCCCTTCCAATTGAAACTTAAAAAAATGTTAATATGTTCTCATCATGCTGACACATATTAAAACACAGTAAGTTTTGAATTGAATAAAGTTTTATGAAAAAATTCTGAAGTACTCTAAGTCTACTGTATGCATAGAAACACCCACTTTAATTTATTTATTTACTTATTTTTACAAGCTCAGATTCTGGAATTGTTCAACCTCAACTGAAAACCTCTTGTCATGGAAAATATGCAGCTTACTGATATTTAGAATGGTTTTCCTGTAATTAACTCCCCCTTGAGGATTTTAAGTTAGCAGCAGTAAAATTACCAACAGTACTCTAATACACACCACATGCGCTGGTGTTCAATTCTCAGTGGTCTAATAGCTCTCTGCTAAAGAACTTTTTTTTTGTTTGTTTCAAAATTAGAACAAAACTATCCTAAGCATAAAATAAAAGATAATTATCATGTTTATATGTGCTGGGGAAAGTATACTTTTAACTTTTGCTTGCCTTCTACTCAATCATTAAAACAAGTATCAACTGTTTTGATATTTTTTGTGAATATATTCTACGCTAGTATAAAAGTTTAATTGGATGAAGTCAGAACACACTTCTGGTTCCATTTCAAAGCTTTGATTCAGATCTTCGCTAGCTAATAAAATTATTACCAAACATGAAAACTATTTAAGTTTTTCTTATCACCATTAACAGACTGCCTTCATATAGTCTCTCACTTTATTCTGGCTTAATATTTACCCTCATTTAGTAATTAAACTGCAATTGTTACACAACACTGGAGAAATCTGTCAAAAATTCTTTGTTTGAAAGATGACTTTTTATTCACTGAAGCTAAGAGCAATTAGAGGGCTTAGAGAAAAGGTCCTCAAAATGTAAAGTTCAAGTTCTTTACAGCTAGATCTAGGCATGAGTTGATTCATCCATGCAACACAAGCTAGCTAAGTAAAATTAAAACAGAGAAAGGACACAGAAAAGTGTTCCACCTATGACACATAAAGCCCCTTTTAAAACTCCACTGCAACAGTGAAATGGAGTCAGCAATAGTCCATATTACAGTAAAAGAAGTGTATACATGAGGAATTAGCCACCTTAAAAAAATACTACTGGAATAACAAAATGACCTCAAATATAAATAAAATGAATATGAGTATCCACTTAATGTGATGTGAAATACCTATATCATAACTGCTTATCCTGAATAAGACACATAAAGAATATCTTATACACAACTACTGTCCTAAACTTTAGAGTTAATGCAATTTCCAAAGGGTTCCAAGTCAAGAAAATTTAGAAAAATCAGTGAAAATACGAAAGATGATTAGGAGATTAGAAGATAAGCCAAGTTTCATCTCCTAATGATCATGGGTTCCCCCAAAAGCTTTGGTTACAGAACCTAATATATGTTGATACAAAAAAGGAAGCAACAGTATCTGGCATTATTGAAGTTGTGAGAGAATGGCATGATTTAAGATCTTTACATGGTTTGTCATCCCAAGAAAACCAGATGAGTTACTTGTGTCATTCCATATGATCACAAGATACTTCTTAAACAATGTTAAATCCTCCTCATATATTTCCATCAGCATGCACATTCTCTACAAAATTAAAATGTCTTGAATTCAACAGAATTCTACTGCTTAACTGTTTATTATTTGAACTAAAACCACTCTTTCTACCATTTAAAACATTTTTTTTAACGTGGCTTTAATTTAAATGTAAAGTTCCCATTATATTTAACAATGAATTTTAGAAGACAGTATAGCACTACAGTAAGAAAATCTGATTAGTCATCAGTTAACCTGGGCTTTAGTCCTGTATCCACCAAGAATTATGTGGCTTTTTGTTTCCTCAGTTTCCTTATTTATAAAGAATAAAGTTAGATTAGACTTTAGCCTTTGTTTCTTTCCAGATCTAAAATGTTCTGACAATAAATAATAAATGTTCTGACAAACTGGGCCCTGTGCATTAGGAGAATGTTACCAATCATGACAACTAACTTCTAATACATTTTAAACTATAAAATGCAAGAAAATGTCCTCAAGAATCAAATACCCACCTCTGCTTGCTGCTGCTAATTTCCATAAAGAATATTTAATAATAAGAGGAAGTATTAATTTTAATTTAAAAATATGACTCAGTTTCTGCAAAGTTAAAGGAATCTCCCATTACAAAATGACTTTTATAAATAACCACTTTGGAGGGTCTCTCTTTGAAAAATTACCTAAGGCCCTTTTCCCCACGCAAGTTAATGTGAACTTGGGAAGGGCAATTAAATTGTCAGAATTAAAAAATTTGTTTTTAACTAGAAGGTAGCCAGAAGTAGAGTCATGGGGCTAGTATTGATCGCCCGAACAGAGAACATCACTCTTCAGGTATTTACTCTGCCACCTTTACACCAGGGGCTTTCCTTCAAATCAAATCAATCTATAAAAAAGATGGCTCTTACTACTAAAATACATAACTAATCTCCAACGGCATTTCTATTTACATGTTTCCCTTTGATAATAATAATATAGTTTGTGATGTTTTAAGAATCTGCATTTAACAACATCCTGTCTCCTTAGTTAAATCAATTATAAATAAAAGTGAGAAGTCCTAAAACAGTATACAACTGACACACTATCCTCAATAATACCTATTTTAAATATTCAAATTCAACACTGAAGCATAGTATTTATCCATACTAGATTCTGTAGTTTCAACTGCTTTTTGATCACATCAACTGTTTTTGTTTTGCTAACTTGATTTTTAATATGTTTATTTTCATTAACTTCCTTACTGTTATTAAATTAAGGATAAAGGCGCAAGAGTTTCATAATTAACACAAAATTAAAACTGGATGTTACCTATAAGATGCTTTATTTAATAAAAAATTAAAAACTTAAGTTCTTGACTTACATAATGAATTAGCATAAACTATGCTGATATGAAACTATACCACTGTACAATCTACGTGCCGAGTTTTAAAACCATTGTCTAATATTCATTATTTAAAATAAAAAATATATACAAAGTATGACAACAAAAGATTTATATTTTATCAAAAAATGTTATATTAAATATTACATGTGGAAGACCACTGAAGCATCTCCTCCACATTTAGTTTTTAAAAGCATATATTTCAGATTTAAATTTTTGTTTTCAACCTTTCAGAGTATTTTAATCACTGTAAGATCCATGTTCAATATTGTCAAATAAGATGGAATTACATAAAGTGCTTAATTTTACTTCCCTCAATTTAATAAATATTATATTAACTTTTCAATTACTGTTTGGAGTCATTAGAGTGAATTCTACACAGGATAAAAAAAGTTCTAAAAGACAGTAAGCACTGCAATGCTTACTAAATATTTTTTTTTTTTAACCAGCCTCCTGGCAACACAAAAAGGTGGCATAATAGTATTTTAAAAGGTAAAGTTCAGTAACAATGAAATCAAATTTATTTATTATGTAAAATTCTGTAATTTCCCAAAATGGTTGCATGTATTATTTTTGGTTAATGATTGATTTTAATAAGCTCTATATTAAATCTATACCACAAATTTTAAATTCAGTTATTGATATTTCTCTCCAAATAAAGGATTAACAGATTGCCTGTGTATCAGTTTTAGAAAACAAGTCCCTGTCTCCAGATATAAAAGGAAAAATTTTCATAAAAGCATTTTCATTGTCACCGATAGACTTCAGACTTCACAACTCAATGTTAAATGAGTTAAGAAGACAGAAAGGTACTTATTAAATTTTAAGTTCACATAGTAACATCTGTTTGATTGAAAAGTATAAAACTGCAAAAAGGCTGATTTTTTTTAATGTAAGAGTCATTAGCCAAAAGAAAAAAAAAAAAAAAAAAAGAAAGGAAAAAATATATGTAACTGTGAAATCTATAGCACCACATAAAAAGCACATGAACCCTAAAAGCAAAAGTGGCCTAATTAATTCTACATCTTATTTCTTCTTCCCCACCTCCTGTAGTTGAAGATGTAGGGCCCTCAGACTATTATTGCTTTTAGATCACTTTGTTATTGACTATTCTCTGTATGATCATTTATTTTAAAGGACTGATGTCACATTTGGTGTTATATCTGATGACATATTGTGGACATTTTCTTCCAGAAATGGCTCTTTAAGGCTGAGTGCAAGAGGTTAAGCTGCCTGACTGAGGCCAAACCTAAGATCACAGACTTTTAATCTAAATTCTTAATATCCTTATTGAATATAATTTCACATTTATTTTGTATACTACATACTATCATTTAACCATAAACTGATGCGTGTTAAACCAATACCTTGAAAAAAGGGAATTAAAACTATCTTATTAAAAAATAACCAATTTACATTTTATAAAATCAAAATTATTTTAATGTAGAGAGGAGCTTCCCCCCCTTAATCAATGTATCTTAATTGGATTTCAAAGGGATAAAATATTAAGTGAAACCCTATGATCAGAGAGAGTATATTATTAAATCCAAAGGCTTTTTCAGTTTTCTCCAATTTGCTCATCAGGCTTTTCCCTAATCTGAATCACAGTGATATGCATTATATCAAAAAAGGAAAAATGTTTTGTTAAGCTTTGATAACAAGATGATGCAGAATGGGAACATATGAAAATAATGTCTATTCTCTTTTTCCAGGAGCCATCCATCACACCCATCTACAAATCAAGGCTCAGAAAGTATCTGGGCGCTTGGACATTTATTACCATCTCTCCCACTTCATAATCTCATGCTAAAATACCATGGTTGAGGGAAAACCATATACACACAGCAGAACCTGGAAACCAATTTGGTTTGTAAATGCTGTGTTTCTGATATTCATGGATTTAAGGCAGGCGTCCTGGATTAATTTACTCAAAGCTGAATGTGTCGCTTAAAAACAGAAATATTTTATCCTCCTACTCTGAAACAAAGAGTCTGCGTTAAGTAAGTTTTGCATGTGTAACATAATAAATAAATCCACTTGACACCATAATTTAATAGGAACCTACACTAACTGTAAAAAACTTAACTTCTCTTTCTGGGGTGAGTAACTATGAGATGTGGTATAGACCATTTTACAGTGCCTTGTAATAATGAAGTTATGCTCTTCATTACCAAGTACTGTACCTGCTGCTATTGGCAAGGAGTGGTTTATACACTGACCATGCTCCACGGCTGTTTTTAGTGTCGCTTCAGGATGTGTCGATCCTAGAGGGTTACGCACAAATCGTCGCCGGCGCCGCAAGTCATCTTCCCAGTGGTCAAGGCGCCAGAACTCACGAGGACGACTACAATGAAACAGAGAAGCCACATATGTTAGCAATTATCAAACAGCGTGGTAGCACTGAATTTCTGCATAAAGCTCTCCTTGTTTGCTCTGCCTTTTTTTTTCCCCTCCCCTTCCTCTTAATTCTCCTTCCACCTCACACTCCCCTTTTCTGCAATCTTTAACTTAGGTATGTCCTTGAAAATAACAATATCACCTTCCAGTCTAAGGAACTCCTTTTCCTTTTTCTTGGAAGGTGAAATGAGCACTAAATACATCATTTTAAAATGAATTGCTGACAGTGTGATCAGTTTCCCCACACTCTAGTGGCATGTGCTCTGATTTCAGCCTCATTTCAGCCTCAGCAGGGCACCTTTCTCTGTGGCTGCATTTATAAACCAGAATAGGGAAAAGGCTATTATAAATATGGTATAGCATTACCTATATTAATCAAAGTCTGTCCCCCTTCATTTTTCTTCCTAATTTGTGCCTTTTTGCACAAGGTCAGTAAATCATACCATGAATTCTTGGTCCAGAAAGTGTTAACTTTAATGAATATCTCAGTTACATGGTTATGTATGTGATAATAAAATATTACTCTGTTTAGATGTGCAGGAATTTAATTAAAATAATCTCTTAAAATATTCATTACATTTAGCCCCTGAGGCTTAGAACAACACAAGAAAATGCATTTCTTTTCCATTTACTGTTTTTAAATAAACCATTCCTATAGAGTGAAATAGCAATCTATTTTCAAGCAAATCAGATTGGATTTCTGTTTTATGTAGTGTGTTTTTATATTTAATTAAAAACTACATGCTATATGATGTGCAATAATTGCTATATCAAAAGCATACTTTTGGAAATGTATTTTTTAAAGGGTTCTACTATATTTTCCCCAATTATGTAGATCTTTTATATGGCAATATATAAATGTCAACTCTCCCTCTTATTAACTAATCATAATCTAGCATGGTGGAAAATATAAGGAAAATACTACTATGAAGTTTTTTCCGTTACAGTGAAAAAAAAATCTGCACAATACATTTATTCACTAAAGATACACAGCATGAAAATTTCTAAGCTTCAACAATTAAAAAATTCATCATCAAAACTTCTGTAAGGAATGACTAATACAAAATAAAATTGCACTTGTATTTCATGAGCTAATAAAATTGTACCTGTCAGCTTTGACATATTAGTAGTCTTGACCAACTGACAGTCCCAAAATACTCACTTAAAAGGAACTCTTATTTTGATGTTTTAGAGATGTTATCTTAAAAAATTCAAAACAGATTTGTAAATAAGTCCTTTATAGATTAAAAATTATCTCAGGTTAATAAAAGCACAGACAACAAACAGTACATTATTGAAAGAAGATATGTTTAAAAATAATAGAAATCCAGTGGTCTTTTATGAGAAAGCTGGGGACACAATGAGAACATCAAAATTGTCCTTTGTTGATTTTAATCATGCCCAAAGAGGAGATATAATGTAATCAAATGGAATGCAAAAAAGTGTTAGAACTGCAGTCCTCAAAAAGAAAAATTAAAAAGCTCTTTTATTCTTTTTTATACTGCTGTCTACAGTTTAAATGAAAACTTATAATACCATTTAAAAACAAGTAAGAAGCACCTACAGAATACACACATAATAAGCAAAAGACAACAGTTGTTTGAACTCAATTAATAAAATTCTCCTTAGGTGAAAGGGGAAAAGACGGTACACAGATGGCTACGTGTATGGCTTTGATAGTCATGGAGCTTGGATAGGCACTTCATCATTCTGCCTACCTACATTTATCTGTTAAAATTATTATCAAATATCAGCCAGGATGCAGTCGTGAATCACAGGCTGCTCCTCGTCTTCAGGGGAATGATACAATGAGGGTCTATTCATCAGTGCGGCAATCGGCACAAGTAATTAGTTCCCTAGACTGAGATCTCCTACAAAGCCTATTTCAGTCAGCACCACAAACATATGACGATGTAAAGCTAATGAAAGCTGCTAAAATTTGTTAACCTTTTCTGCCATCAATCCTTCTAATATTCTGTGCTTCAGTATTATGCAAAGGTGGTAAATTATTAATTTGTCATTCATCCATCCTTCTGAATTTTGAGTCAAATTAAATGATATCATTTTTCTTGATAACAATTAAAATTATAAGAGATGTTAAGCTGCTATTACAAAATTATTACTAAATTAGGTAACAATGCGTTCTAGTATAATGCATGAGGGTAAAGTCAAATCCAACGGCTACTAAAGCACGTGAGCAATATTTTTTGTCAGATAGTAGAAAAACCAGAGGAATTATGAAAACATTCACAAATTAGCAAGTAACTCAAACAATATCTACAAGAGTAATAATCAAAATTAGGAGGAAATAGAACTATGATATTTATTTTTGTGCTCTTTAATACTAACAAAAATGGTCTCAGTGGTGACAACTGGCAAAAACAAAAGCCCCAATATATCAGGAACTAAGAATTTGTTCATATGGCAGAAAAATATTTAAGGTAAGTTTCATCTTCAAACATATACGTAGTATCAAAAATTAAAAAAATACTTAGATACAATCCAAAAAAAACCCAATAAAGAACTTTATACTCCAGCATGATAATGTTTACAATATCCTGAAGCTAAAACTCAGACTACTCAATACAAGTAGTAACAATTTAAAATCATCTGAAGACAAAGCAAAAATCACTTATTTCACAGCACAAATCTAGAATGTATTACAAAAATCACCCAGAGAGCCCAACAATTTCAATATATTTTCTTGAGAGTCTCTTCATTATAAAGCACTGCTTCAGGTGATATAGGATACAAACCCTCAAGGAACTTACTCATAATCGAATAGCTATTAGCCTCATTTGGAAAAAAACAGCATTTATCATCCAGTTTCTGATGCTGCGAGTAATACATGTTCTTTGGGGGAAAAGTCACACTCATTTTTTTCAAATAAGGGTAATTACTAGCATGTTTAAAGTCATTTACATAGGAACAGACCAACGTTTTATCCCTCCAATCCTGTTCCCTCCAATATACACTCTTAGTATTAAGTTCTATCACTGAAAAAATGAGGCATGCTTTGTCACTTTAGAAAGGAGAATGTGTAGGTTTCACTCACCAACTTTCTGTAAGTTTTGATCATTCACATAAAGACTGCACTCTCATTTAAGAAATACTTCCACACCCTCCCCAAAAGCCCCTTGTAGAGGAAAGAGAATAAGAGATTAGCAAATTTGGCATAATCAAGACAACTGTCTTCCCATAAGGTTATGAATTAACTAAATAAGTTATTGTATATTTTTAGAGTTATCACCAATGGCATGGCTAGAAAAATTTTAAAAACATCAGGTATTCAGAAACTGTTGACCAAATACAAGCATGGTTAAGATGAGAAATTACTTATTCTGAGAGTTTACAGGTATATATATATATCTGAATCACTATATTCCTTTATATATGTGTACCTATCCAAAAAATTATATTAATACAACATGATGCCAAATTCACAAACATTATCTGTATCACTTCTACCAGTAATTAAATCTTACCACATAAGATCTGGAAATAAAACCTTCTGTATAAAAGGTGCTGTACTTAGGTATCCTATTAGTACATAGCCTCCAAGTCTAAAATCTTTAACTAATAGAAATACACATGTTTTTTGAAAAGTTGTGGATGACACTAAAATTAAATGTTCTAACTTTTCTTTCTAAATATTTTCCCCCAATTCTATGACCTAATTTCAAAATCGGAGATTAAAATTACAATGAAAGTATAACTGTCTTTTTCTAATTATAAGTCAATGAATTGCCTTTCTACCTTTTAAAAAAACTTTACACTTATGTGTTTGTAACATACACCTTTAATACATCATTGCAATCTACATAAAAGAATATAAAACAATGCCATTTTAATATATAGAATATGTATTTTCTGTTCTATAAGAACAGAATCAAATAGATTGTTGAAATATATCTTAAAGGGAAATAAACTCAAACATTAATAGTCTATTAATTCCCTTTCTGATCTCAAGTGTGGTTAGTGATTTGATGAGGTGAAACAAATGAATTAAGTATGACCCAAATGAGAATCAGGTGAAAAGGGCAGAAGCAAAACAGTGAATCGGTAACTAAAGTATGATACACTTTCTTCCTCTAATATTTAAATGGCTCAACTATAAATAATCTATTATTTTTCACATGTAAATTAGAAGACTTTATTTTTTTCAAATTTTTTAAAATATATATTTATTTTTGATAGAGACACAGAGAGACAGAGCATGAGCCAGGGAGGGGCAGAGAGACAGAGATACAGAATCTGAAGCAGACTCCATGCTCTGAGCTGTCAGCACAGAGCTTGACACAGGGCTTGAACTCACCAACTTGCAAGATCATGACCTTAGCCGAAGTCAGACGCTTAAACAACTAAGCCACCCAGGAGCCCCCAAAAGACTTTATAAAGTTCAATTTTTTTGCGAAAAATATGGCAAGCCAATTAGCCAATTAATAATGTATATATGGATGAATATGGAACTAGAATCCTAAAACATTTTCTAATAAAACTGATTGACTCTTACCTTGAGCCAGCTGCTAAGAATACAAAGATTAATAAGATATTATCCCTGGCCTCATGGAGAAGACAGATGTAAAAATGATGAGAATTCAAAAAAACTTTGTGTAAGGGGGGAGCTGGGTGGCTCAGTCGGTTAAGTGTCAGATTTCAGCTCAGGTCATGACCTCATGGTTCATAAGTTCGAGCTCCACATCGAGCTCTGTGCTGTCAGCAGAGCCTGCCTGGGATCCTCTGTCCCCTCTTTCTATGCCCCATCCCCGATCATGTGCTCTTTGTCAAAAATAAACGGACATTAAAAAAACAAAAACAAAAAAACTGTTTGGAATAGAGCAGAGCTCTATTAAATAGCTAGTAAACTGCACAACTCCAGGGGGCAGTGTTCACATCAAGATTTGTATGATACTCCTGGAGTTGTGCAATGCTCATTTTGTATTTCTATATGAACAGCCTTTAGAATGATAGGGTGTTATGAGAACACTTTATCTTTTTCCCTCTCCATACAATGTTCAGACTCCTTCCTTTCTCTCCCAGAGTTAAATATAATCTTGGTTAAAAAGAACAGAACAAGGCCCTTCAAACACTATCAGTAGCAGAAAAGGTGTTCAGACCAGGACTGACATTGTGAAAAAATAAAAAAAACAGGCAAACTTCAATATACAAAAGAAAATAATCAAGAACAAAAAAGAAATATTAATATTTATTTCACTGAAATCATTAAGTTCATAATTGATTTATTAAAGCAATTTTTGATATTATTCTGTTATAGTAAAACAGTATTAATTACTAAAATGAGTAGTAGCTATGTATGTATTCCAATTATTGCATAACCAAATTGTATTGACACTTATTCAAATTAGTGAGATACACCTATGTTTGCCATCTTACTGTTTTTAGTGTCATTTTCATGTAACTTGGATCTACATCAATAAAAGAATGCTAGTTTTAAAGAGAAAAACTGTCACAATGAAATTATATTAGAAAAATGTCCCATTTTCCATCTTACCCACTTCCTTGTGACAATATCTGATAAATCTTGATAGTCTTAACAAAAGTCAGCAATAAATTCTTCTGGCTAGAAGAAAAGTTCTAAATACTAGTCAATTTTAGTACCTCATATTTTGTTCTAAAAATTTTATATTACCTGTTTTTTTAATTCCTGTATCTGGCTCGCTTTCATTTCCATATTTTTAGATTAAAAATTAATGCTAGATATTAGTTACAACTTAAACAAATGGTAACCTCTAAAAAGAAGTAGACATTATTGTACTGTCAGCTAGAAGATAAAAGTGCTTAAGTTCTAGAAGGGTTTCACTTTCTGCATAAATCTTGGTGAAATAATGTTCAGGTACTATAGGGTATCACATAATAAAAGAGAATGCTTTATCTCACAAACTGAAATCTACTGTGCCTTCATGCAGATAGATAGAAAGAATATTAACTAAAGCCTCTATTTACCAAGTACCAACTATAACTCAAATGCAGGTGAACTATGCACTGTGCTGTCTTAACGAAAATAAAAGGAAAAAAAAAAACCCTTCAACTACACAGATCCAACAGGAGACATCTTCTAAAGCATAATTCTTTCTTTACTGAGGCCTGATATAGAATCACTAGAAAGCTGTATATACTATTTACTTATGTAAAACTATATTTTATGTAGTCATGAATTTATTTGTGGTACTACTCAATGTAATTCTCTGTTAGCTTTTAGAGACATGTAGACACCCATCTTCAACTAGTTATTTACTTAGAATATTTTATAAAAATATAATTGTGTAACAATTGTTTAAGAAACAATCCCATGGTTTTCCTAGCTCCTATTAGCCTGTTAATCATTTCTTTATTCACTTAGCATTTTTACCAAGAAGTAAGCAAAATTATAAGAAAATAACAATCTAGTGTTAATTGTCCTACCAATTAAAACTCTTAACAAAAGACAAATGCAAAAAAAATTAAACAATGTTGTTGAATACTAGAGTCCCCAAAACTCACCTGAGTAGCCATACTATTTAGACAAATCTGATCTATTTTCTCCAAAAATCTGATTAAAAAAAAGTAATTCACCGAACATCTATTTAGTGCCAACTCTGTACCAGTCTTGATACATCCATATAAATTGTGCTTTTATAATTTTTTATGTTATAATCAGGATAAAAAAATCATCACATATCAAAAATAATACAACTTAAAATAGACAGCATTTGGGGCACCTGGGTGGCTCAGTTGGCTGAGCATCTGACTCTTGGTTTTGGCTTAGGTCATGGTCTCACAGTTCATGAGTTTCAGTCCCACACTGGGCTCTGCACTGACAGTGTGGAGCCTGCTTGGGATTCTGTCTCTCTCCCTCTCTGCTCTTCCCTGCCTTTCTCTTTCAAATAAAATAAAATTAAAATAAAATAAAGTAGCATTTATTCCATTGGGCTACTCTGTGCTAGATACTGTATTCTTTTGAACACATTATTACCAAGTCTCACAACAACACTGCCATAACTAGATATGTTATTTTTATTTTAAAGAAACAAAGAAGAAACGAAGTCTTACCCATCAGTAGTAAATAATAAGTCTATGGGCTTCAAAGCCTATGAGCTTTCACATAACATTTCCTCTAGAAATTCACTGGATACCATTATAGCTATGATCAAAGTTCTAATTAACCCTGCCTGAGAGGACTGAGGATTTCATTAAGGTTTTAATGAGGATCTATTTTGTAAGTTCCATGAGGACAAGCGTTTGTGTCCATCTAATTCACTGACCAAGCACAGTAACTGGAACAAAGGAGGCACTTAATAAATAACCAATTAAGGAATGAACAAGCTGACTCTTTAAAGAAACTTAAATGATAAACAGGAGTCTGCTGGGCAAAATGGAAAAGGCATTCCAAGCAGAGGAAAGAGCATGGACAGTGGCATAAAGACATAAAAAGGCACCTTTATCTTAAGAAGTTTGGGTAACAAAGATCATTTCAAGGCAACTTAGGAGTGGCAAAAGCTAAGTCAGGAAATATAGGTTTAGAACCAGATTTAAAAAGGCCTTGTATAATTAACTAAAGTAATCTTTACATCTTATACTCAACAGACAACCAAGCTTTCTCAATAGAGAACTAATATGATCAGCTTTATGTTATGTGGCAGCGATATAAAAAAGGGCAGTGGGGATGGAGGCTAAAGCTAAGATTCAAGTGACCTATCTGAAGGGGAAGAGATAAGATTTTGTGAGACATTCAATATGGAAGGTTAGGAAAAAGGAGATAATGAGAACAAAACTGAGGTTTGTGATAAAAGGGTAAAGATACTATTTAACTGAAATGATGTAGGTTAAGTAGCTGTGGTTGGGAGAATCATGTCCTGGACACCTAATAATGTCTAGGCAGATATGTCTAATAACTAATCACTACAACTTGGGAACTCAAAAAGCAGTCTGGACTAGAGATATGAAATTGGGAGATTGAGCAGTGTTGGGAGTGAGGAACTTAGATATTCATCTAACAAAAATTTACTGAGAGCTAAGTATGTGCTAGATCCAGAGAAAACTATATTGAAAGGACAGGAGAAAAGTGAAAATAAAATCTGGGAAATTCCAATATTTAAAAAAATTGCAGATGAAAGGATCACTTAAATAGAGAAGAAAATGTTCCATATAATCAAGATAATAAGAGAACCAAAATAGAACGGTGCCAAAAAAGACAAAGCAGCAAAGACTCTTCACAGAAGTGAGTGGGCAGCAATACTGAATTCTGTATAAGAATGTTTAGAAGGATGGGGTGCCTGCCTGGCTCAGTTGGTGGAGCATGAGAGGCTGACCCTAGGGTTTTAGTTTGAACCCCACGTTGGGTGTAGAGGTTACTTAAAAATATATTTTTTAAATTGGTTTAAAGTTTATTTATTTTTAGAAAGAGCACAAGCGGGGGAGGAGCAGAGAGAGAGGGAGACACAGAATCAGAAGCTCAGTCGGTTGAGAGGCCGACTTCGGCTCAGGTCATGATCTCACGGTCCGTGAGTTCGAGCCCCGTGTCGGGCTCTGTGCTGACAGCTCACAGCCTGGAGCCTGCTTTGGATTCTGTGTCTCCCTGTCTCTCTGCCCCTCCCCCACTCACGCTCTGTCTCTCTCTCTCTCAAAAATAAATAAACATTAAAAAAAAGATATATAATTTATAGGTTATCATAATGTCTACCTGTTTAAAGTGTATAATCCAATAGTTTTTAGTATACTTACAGAGTTGTGCAACCATCACCAAAATCTAATTCTAAAATATGTTTATTTCCACTAAGGAAATCCCGTACCCCATACCAGTTATTTCCCATTTTTCCTTCCTTGACAATGGACACACAGAATATTTCACAGTATGCAGGGCAGAAGGTAGGTGAATGTGTCTGCTCTGGCCTGGATCTTCTAAAGTCTGGACTAAATTTAAAGTAAGACAAACTGTAAGGGATTGATAAAAGACATTTTTATTCATATTGGAATTTTCTGGAGAGCTTAAGGGCTATGAAAATATGTTATTTATAAAAAAACATCCCCAGAGACTATTAAAATAAAATTTATAATTAATTCATATAAGATATATAATAACTAAAGTTTTGGAGTGATTTATATTAAAAGCCAATAATCTTTAAAATTTCTGGATATAATATAAAACTATTTTGGCTTCATTTATTTAAAAGACTTAAAATTAATCACCTTAGCCCCACCATATACTAGATCTATGATTTCTACATAAATCACTGATCATCTTTGGGCTTCTATTGCTTTATAAGAAATAACTGTAACTTGTTTAAAGCCCACCTCATAGGGTTGCAGTGATGAATCAAATGAAATGGAGTTGTGAAACTGCTTCAATAACAGTAAAATGCTATGTAAATATAAGGTATTATTTTTAATTAGTAATGAATTTAAGTATTTGGCTACTTCTACATGCCATTATTTTGGTAAAGCATGTGTTTAAGTGGTATCACCAGCTACTTCAACCATGATTTAAAAATAAAAACATGGGGTGCCTGGGTGGCTCAGTAGGTTAAGCGTCTGGCTTTGGCTCAGGTCATGATCTCGCGGTCCATGGGTTCAAGCCCCATGTCAGGCTCTGTGCTGACAGCTCAGAGCCTGGAGCCTGTTTCAGATTCTGTGTCTTCCTCTCTCTCTGCCCCTCCCCTGCTCACACTGTCTCTCTCTCTCTCTCTCTTTCTCTCTCTCTCAAAAATAAACGTGAAAGAAAGAAAGAAAGAAAGAGAAAGAAAGAAAAGAAAGCCCTGATTAATATTCCCTTTAACAGCCCCCCGCAATGATTAGCTCCAAGCCCCTGGCAATGATTAGCTTACTTTCTTTCTTTAATAAAGATTTCCGTATGCTGGACATTTTATATAAATGGAATCATACAATATGTAGAATTTTGTGATTGGTGGGTGGATCTTGGGTTTTATAATTAGAAAACTGGAGCATTCACTTGGTTACTTAACTATTATTCACTTCTCTCCCCTTTCCTCTTTCCTGAGAAGTGCAATTTTCCTAATTATCCTTTCCTAACAATTATAATTTTGTTGAGATATCACTTCCTAAATGGTTGGATGACTTAAGGAAAGCTGACTCTAAGACAATTAGGACAATCTTGTCATTCTTGCCAGTCAATGGTTCCAGATCTAGCTTTAAACCAACCACTCATTGACTAGTTCTAAAATCTAGCTCTAAACCAATCACTGCATAAAATTTTTGCCTGGCAATCATTTTTCACCAACTTGAAATGCGAAACTTTTATTTAGTGGTTGAGATACTAGTTTTCCCTTTCTCTTGATGAGTTGAAACAAGGAAATGTTAGACCCAGTTGCTGGCAATTATAATACAACTGTGGAGAAGAGAGAGTGGGGTAAAAGTTTACATACCCAGAGACATAAAATTGAAAGAACTGTAAAAAAATGGAGCTAAAGACCTGCCCCCCAAGACTTAACACTTCTACACTTCATATAATAAAAGATAATACACTTTTTCACAATTTAAAGAAGAATTTCACTTCACTTAAAGCCAGGTTTTCTACTACCTGCCTATGAAACCATCTAACAGATATATGGATTACTGGTGATGCCATTAGCAATTTGATTACAGTTGTGAAAGGAAAATCGGATAGTAATGAATGCATGCTTTGGTGGAGATAGTTAATACTGACTTTGAAAGGAATTAGGGAGATGGGGTGGTAGTTTTAAGAGAGTAAAGAATAGATGTAAGCATGTTTGCAAAGGGAAAATACCAAATTTAAAAAAAAAACAACAACAACAAGATGACAAGGGGGAGTAGGGTAAGTGCAAACAGCACTGTAGAAAGAAGAAGTGTGATCCTGTGAAAAGAGTGCAATTACCCTGGAAGTGAAAAAAGTCACCTTCTTCTCTGTGACAAGATGGAAGGATGTAAGGCTCTTACTTTTAACAGTTTAGGGTTCAAAAGAAGAAAAACTGAAGATCTGATGTTGGCCTGATTATTTCTATTTTCTCTACTCAATAACAAGTTTTTAACAGAAGAATAGAATAGAGAGATAACAATTAGAAGAGTTGCCTTGGGGAATTATGAAAGAAAGCCGACTAAAAGCAAGTTTAAGGATGGCTAAATAGTTCCAAAGGTCTGAGATTAGAGACCATTCATCTAGAGTGGCACTAATCTGTACAACTGTGATTTTTGCCTCCCAGCTATACTCAGCAATCTAAGAACAAGAGTAAAATAAAGCAGCTAGCAAAACTCACTCAAGATTTAGGACTGATTTGGTTGGCAGGTCAAAATAAGGAAAGTTAAGGCAAATGAGTAGACTGGTAAGAATATCTGGGTTGGATAAGAATGATAAACCTGTAATCTTTCTGGACTTCAATAAATAAATATAGGCTCATTTAGGGTGCTCAATCAGTTAAGCATCCAACTTCAACTCAGGTCATCATCTCACAGTTTGTGAGTTCAAGCTCCATGTCAGGCTCTGTGCGGACAGCTCAGAGCCTGGAGCCTACTTCAGATTCTCCCTCCCTCTCTCTCTGGCCCTCCCCAACTAGTGCTCTGTCTCTGTCTCCCTCTCTCTCTCTCTCTCTCCCCCCCCCAAAAAAATAAATAAACATTATATATACTTACATATATATGTATAAGCTTCATTAGACATTGACTTATTGAGAAAACAAATTTACCCTGCTTTCTACACCACTAATATTGAGGATAATTTGGTTTTCCAATGAATTAATCAATGTATCTGTTTAATCAATGTATCTAGCCCCTTTACTTAATATTATGAGTTTCCAACTTGAACTAACACAAGCCTAAAAAGAAAGAATGGAGGCTTACACTGTATTTGAAGACTGTCTTCAGTCTTCAATCTATAGGGTTACTCTAGTAATTAGACACAGGGCTGGACAATATGCATGCAGAGAACGATCTGAAGACTCAGGAAGACAGGACCTCATTCTTTTGAGAAATATGTTACACTGTACTCCTGGAAAGGGGATGGTAACTAAAAATGACTGACTGCCCATAATATCAGGCACTCCAGTAAGAATTTTACATGTGGTCTTTTTTAATTATCAAAACAACCCTTTAATTTAGGAATATAATCCCAGAATAACAAATTAAATCCTAATTTTGTCACTAAGAAACAGAGTTAGACCTCACATCTCTGACTTTCCATTACCAAAAAAAAATTTTTAATAATGCTACTTCCATACTGCTATGGAAGCATTTTCATATTAGGCTCATTAATATATTCATTATGGCAAATTACTGTAAAGTTTAAACGGGACCAAAAACTTCTTATAAATTATATGAAAAACTTCTATCACACATTACAATAAAGAACAATTAGAAAATAGCATAATTTTCTCCAAATTGACTAGCTATTAGATTGGTGGAATGGGGGTAAGGGGTTATAAGGCTCTGTTGCTTTTTAATGGATAAGTAAGACTAAGGTAAATACTAACTACTGTGTAGTACAGATCAGAATTTGAAAAGCCTGGAAACTGTTTATATTCACTGAATGTTTCTAGTACCTCCAATCACTTGTCCCAAATATGGGAGCACCAAATGGTCTATAAGCATATATATAAAGGAATATCAGAGCCAAGAACCACTATTTTGGCATTTAGGACCTCATTTCTCTCAAACTGAGCCCCTATATCACATTTTTGTTGTTGTTGTTGTTAAGATAGTTGTCATAGGACAACAGGAAAAAATAGCAAAGAAGTATCAGCTGCTCTAGTATGATATTTTTACCTTTAAATAAATAATTTAAAGGCTTAAATGCAGTAGGAACCCAGCAAAACACAACACCACTTCCTGCCTTTAATCCAAAACTCTCAGGAAAACACTGGTGAAAGCAAATAGTAAGCATAAAAGAAAAATATTATATACTTGCTTTACAAGCTAGATAAATTAGCGAAAAGTATGTGCTCCTCATCCACTGGGACAAAAGGGCTTATTATGTTACACTTCCAGGTTTTTAAGACAGTTGGAAGCCACTTCTTTTAATAGTGGCTGTCATCTCCTAGAAACTTTACAGTACTTTCAATTTTGAAGCAATTATTCACAATCTGAAGTGATTTATTTTCCTCTCTTTCTTTACTACATTTCAATTTGGCTCTCAATGACCAGTTCCGTTTGGCTTGGCTGCATTCATTTACAAGTATTTTTTAAGAGCCCACTATTATTTGGAAAGGTTGAGGTGCTATATGGGGTATTCATACAAGGAAAAAAGTCTCTAATCTCAAGGCACTTACAATCTAATACACGGGATAAAATAAGCAAACAATGAATTATATGGCATTAAGATCCATGCCCTAAGAAACGTAAAAATTCAGAGCTTTGGAGATCGAAAAAAAGGAGTAAGTGATCACATATGTTTTAAAGAGATCAGGAAATGCTTTAAGGAGCAAGAGATTTTTGAAAAAGATCCATAAGAAGGGGTCAAGTTTCAACTGATCTACAGGGAAGAAGATGGCATTGTAGGCTTTTCACCAAAAGTATAGAGGTCAGAAAATTGGAAGCAGTCCTTTTGGTTGGCCCCAGCAGAAAATGAGGCAGAAAAGAATTGTTGGGGCCTGGCCATACCATAAAAGACAGGGATGAAAAACTAATGAGTTTATATTTCACTCATTCAGTCACTCATTTAATCAACAAACACTTACTGAATGCCAATAATGTACAAGGACCTGGAGACTTAGAGTGTTACTTGATGATAAAAAGAGTCCTTATCCTCAAGGACCTCAAAGTACAATGGAAGAAACAGATATATGAAGAGACAATTATAATATATACACAACATTCCTTGGGAACACAATAGAGGGGCATTATCCAAAGTAATAGAAGGGTTCCTGGAAGGCAGCAACTCACAAACTGAATCAAAGAGTTAACAGATGTTAAACAGGAGAATAAGAAAACATTCTTTCTGAGGAAATAGCATTCACAAAGTCAAAGAAGTAAGAAACAATTGGGTGTATGCTAAACTGAAAGATTTCTAGAATTTTGCGAGAATACAGGCAAGAAGGAGCCAAAGAAGCCACAGGAATAGGTAGGGTCCAGATCACAGAGAATCATATGAGGAATTCAACTCCTGGTTGAAAACCTATGTATGACTTTTTTCAGGACTGACCACAGTTAGTTACACAGGCCTTATCTGTCAAACATCATGGGGGAAATCTGCCCTCCACAGCCCGAAACCAGACTTAGTGTATCGCCAATGCACTCCAGTCTCTGAAGGAAGTTGTACTCAAGGATTCAGGCCCCAATGGCCAATCATGTTCTTAGCATAATTGGATTCCTAGCCCCTGCACCTTCATCCCAAAGTTTCTTTATCTGAAGCTTTGGGCAGAGATCCTCTTCAGGCCCTCTGCCCAGGTCTTCTTACTGAAGGAAGAAAGGGAAATCTTGAAGACACCTTCCCCACTCTCACTCAGTTCACCCTGAGCCCTTCCCCTTCTCCTTCTTTCAACTGCATGGTCCATAAAACCTCTGGAGCCTTTTGTTCGGAATTCTCTCAACAGTGAGATGACCCCACATCTATACTGATCTATGATGATTCACACTGATTCGACTGACCACTGCAACATTTCATTAGGAAAAATGGAACAAGGGGGTCCTGCAGTTTTAGACTGTTGCACATACCACCACAGTAAGCTATTATAGGCTTACTCCTTCATTTTTGGTTTGTGGTTTCAATCAGCTACTCTGATACTCTCCTAGATCAGCTGAGCTCCTGACACCATCCGTGTCATGCTAAAGAATTGGGTTTTGTCCTGTAGCAATGGGGAGATACTGAAGCATTTTAAGCAAATATTGTGACTATAGAATAATAACTCTGGGAAGCGTATAAAAATCAGATGAGAAGAAATATCAGAAATGAGAACGTAAGTAAGGATGTTATTGGAATAATTTAAGCAAGATGACAGTTTTCAAAATTAATTTTTAAATTTCCTATTTTTCTGATTTATCTTATTAATTTGTTGTTGAAATTTGCCTAAAAATTCTCTGTGACACAAGGTAGGCAATATATAAATAAGGTGTGAGAGAAAAGTTCAAGGACATTTATTCAAAATAAAATGGGTTCCAAAGTATATGATGTACAAAGCTAATTAAATGTTACATGCAATGAAACAGGCCTAAAACTAGATCAAAGTCCTGAAGCTGAGTAGAGATGGGAATAGAACACAGAAATAGTCCACTAGATGCTACATCAACTCAGCCCAGAAATGACAATACATGTCCTCTACCCACATTCCTTTGGTCTAACCAAGTCATAGGACTCCACACAGGAAATGTGATCCCCACTTGAGTAGCCATTTCTCAGCAATAGCTCTACACTATGTTAAGACAGAATGAAACTATGATAATCAGCTAGCCATATCTGCCAGAGATGGTAATAAATACCACACAGAAAAATGAAACATGAAAAAGAAACAAAAAATATTACAGGAGGAGTAGAGGACAATTTAAAATAAGATGATTAGGGAAGGATTCTAGAAGAAAGTAACATCTGAGAAAGACCTAAAGGAAGTAAAAACATCAGTTATGCAGATATCTTAGAAAATTTCAGGCAAGGACAATGTAAATCCAAAGGCCCACATGGTGAGATCGTGGAAATGCAGAGAGGCCATTCTAGATAGATGAAGAGTTATAGTATAAGTAGAGACCAAAGACTTGTTAAGAGGATGAGGAGCACATTCAAATATTTTAAGCAGAGAAGTTACATAATCCTCCATGTTTTAACATGGTCACTCTGGCTACTGCAGAAGCCTGGGTGCAAGTGGGAGGTTTATATTAAAAGCCAAGATCTATTTGTAGGCTTTTACAATAATCCAGAAGATGATGATGTCTGGAAACAAGTGACAGCAGCAGACATGGTGAGAAATTACTGAATTCTGGATATATTTTGAAGATTGAGTCAAAAGGACATGCTGACATATCATATATAGGGTATGAAAAGAAAGAAGACAATGATATTATAAGGATTTTGATCTCAGAATTAGACAAATACATTAACAAAGATGAGAGAGAATGAGGAAAATAGGTTTTGATGAAGAATATCAGATAAACATATAATGTTTGGGGTTCCTATTAGAAATCTGTGGAAGAAAGGGCTATTACCAAGCCAATTTTCCTCTTCTACCTAGGCACACAGCTAAGCCACATTTCCCAATATCCCTTGCAATTAAGCATAGCCATATGACTAAGCTCTAGCCAATGAAAAATGAACAGAAATGATACAAACAACTTCCAAACCTAGCCTATAAACTTTTCAATACACAGTTGTCCATGCTCCTTCCACTGGCTTGATGTAGATGAACTTGGCAATCTTAGAAGCCAAGAACTAAAGACAATGGAGCTATATAAATCACCCATCACAAATATCTGTTTTATTTTATATGAAAAAGGAAATAAAAGTTCTAGGGGCATCTGGGTGACTCAGTCAGTTAAGCGTCTGACTTTGGTTCAGGTCATGATCTCACAGTTTATGAGTTCGAGCCTTGTGGCGTCGGGCTCTGTGCAGACAGCTCAGAGCCTGGAGCCTGCTTTGGATTCTGTGTCTCCATCTCTCTGCCCATTCCCCACTCGTGCTCTGTCTCTCTCTCTCTCTCAAAAGTAAACATTAAAAAAAAAAAGCCTTTAGAGAAATAAAAGTTCTAGAGCCACCTGGGTGGCTTAGTCAGTTTAGCAACGGACTTTGGCTCAGATCATGTGAGGTCCGTGAGTTGGAGCCCCATGTTGGGCTCTGTGCTGACAGCTGGGAGCTTGGAGCCTGCTTCAGATTTTGTGTCTCCCTCTCTCTCTGTCCCTCCCCCACTTGTGACCTGTTGCAAAAATAAATAAACGTTGAAGAAAAATTAAAAGAAAGAAAAAGAACGAAAGAACGAGAGAACGAGAGAAAGAAAGAAAGAAAGAAAGAAAGAAAGAAAGAAAGAAAGTAAGTTAGTTCTATTATGGCTAGCCACTGAGTGAAATTTGGGGATTTAACTATTAAACCAGCTTACATTGCTACAAACAATACAAATATCCAAACAGAGATGTTGAGTAGACAATTGAATATGAGTGTGGAGTTCAAAGGAAAGGACCTCTCAGGAGATATAATCTGCGACATCAAAATATCTTGTTTATATAATACAGACAAGTGTGAACTGGCTAAGATCTTAAGGTAAGTGAGGAGAGCCAGAGAAGAGAAAAGGAATACTCCAAAGACCTAGGCCTGAGTAACCCCAATAATAAAGAGGCTGACAAAATAAGGAGAAACCAGCAATGAATTCTGAAGAGGCCCTTGATAGGAGGAAAATCAGATGAATATGGTTTCCCAGAGGCCAAATGGAAATGTATTTCAAGGAGGAGGCAGTACTCAAGACATACTGAAGAGTATCAATTAGTCAAGAAAGATGAAGATTGAAAAGTGACTATGTGATAAGGCAATACAAATGTCACAGGTGACCTTGAAAAGAACAGTTTCAGTAGAAGGATAAGAAAAAAGCCTGAGTAAAGTGAATTCAAGAGAGAATGAGAGAAGAGAAACCCAGCAAAGAAACAAATCTTTCAAAATTCTTCAAGCATATTCTATACTGGACACAGCATATTATAAACATTTTGGGAGGAAAAAAAGCCTGAATGCAACAGTCCTAACAAATAACACTAAATAAATATCATAGAATTTTGCAATATAAGGAGATTCTACTAGATCTGGACACAGCAACAGCATACTCCAGGTAAGAATAAGTTTAATTTGAAAAGACAAAAAGATGAAAATCATAAAGGCTGCATAGACTTCTAAGGGTTCATTTATATTTGATTCATTAATCCACAGAGGCATGGATTTTAGTGTATTGTGCTAGCAAGTTTATTAATTAGGGCTTGTACTTCAATATTCATACTCAGCATCAATATTCAACTTTGTAAAGGAAGAGAAAAACTAAAAGAAATGGTCCCTAAAAATTCATTAATGGGAGTTGAAATAGCTCTAATAAGCAACATTACTATCTATATTAATCTCAATAACTAAAATATGGACTGTCTCAAAAAAGAAACTGACAAAGAACCAAATAATTTTTAGTAATAAAACACTGAATAGTATATAATCACATTATTAATATAGATTGAGAAATAAGGCTATAAATGGAAAAGCGGAAGGGTACACATTTAAAATGAGTAACAAACAGCACTACTAAATCAGGTTAACTTAATGTTGGTGCCAGAGCTTTCACATATTTTAACTGGGGTACAGAGTAGCCACACAGGTTACACATCCATTTTGTTCTAACAGTTCTTTGCTATAGTCACTAAAGCTTACCTCTTATTCCTACTGGAACACTACCACATTAAAATGCACTGTTGGAAGGTTCCCCACAGAGAATTTATATTCTTGCCTTTATACTCTTATTAACACCTTTTCAAATTATTGTAGTTAAAAGTTTACCTTTCATTATTCTATTTCATTCATTTGGTTACATGTGCTGGGCAAGGGATATACAGCATGGTGGAAAAAATAAAAAAGCAAACCATTCTCCTATCATTTACAACCTTATCTGTCTGAATGACTATCTCAAAAGAAATTTTGCCACAGAAGAGGCATTTTTTTAGTAAATAAGGATTATGTAGGCTAATAAAAATATAAATGAAAAATAGAAATGTTCCAAAGGGTTCATGAGAATCCCTCAATGTTGTTTTTATTAGGAAATAGGAAAATTAAGTTGAGTTGTGACTCTTCCCTTTCAACTCCCAATATTTGGGGAAGTGACTATTTTTTTTTAAAAAAAGATAAAAGTTAAAAGCTATAAACACCAAAGTTTAAAATAAATTTGTATAAAAGAAATTAGTTGCAACTTCTCAATAAAAGACCATCTTTTCAATCCTGATCTTCTCAATCAGAAATAAGCTATGCTGATTTAAACTTCTTTTGTTATATCCTTTTCAGCTTATTAGTTTTACTACAAATACTAAGTAAACTCTTAGTCTGTTATACCATTTATTTGGTCACAAAAGTGTTAAAATACTGTTTGACTACCTAGTAAATTCACAGCAAACAGGTATATATCCCAAGGTAGCAGGTCAAATCAAAAAGTTAAGTATCCTCTTAAAATTCGCTAAAATAAACAAAATAATCTTATTTGAGACTAACACCAAGAAAACCCCACACACAGTTTCATTTCCTGGAAAAATAAATGCAACCGTACCTGAAAACAAATGCACTACATTTTAAAAGAGAAGGCATTATTTCTAAATTTTATAAGATTATTATCAATCCAAGTTGAAAACACACACACACACACACACACACACACACACACACACACACACACACAGAGGTAGATGTTGTTTAAATACCTTATGGTTTCATTTTACACTTCTCATATCAGGGTGAAGTCTTAAAAGTAATTCAAAAGGAAAATGAAAGTATTTTACTCAGAAGATAGAGTCCATATGTTCTTCAATCTGGAAACCCACTGGGAAAAAGACTTGAGTTTTTAAAAACTGAATTTTGACAATTGGAAGCTGATGTGGCTGTTTCTTCTCTCCATGAAGATTTGAATCATTCTCAGGGGGAATGAAATAGATCTTTATCAAGTATAGCGAAGCTTAACACCTGTTTAACTCCAAATTACTTAGAAAAAATTTAGTGAGTCTTCAGAATCTCACTATGAGGGCTTACATTAAATACTTACTTCTAAGTGCAAGATATTTTTACAAGCTTAGCACAACAACTCATATATATGGGTCTGTCTATATTTCAAATTCTATACTTTTTAACTCAATGAGTCTATTTCTTATTGCTATACATGCTCAAACATAATTTTATTTCCTTTGTTAAGAGTATAATAGTACATTGTAACTACTTGTACATCTGCAATACTATTATGTTCTAAGATTCATAGCATGGTCTGTATTTTTTCACTTTGTACAAATCTTCAACTTCTAGCACAATGCCCAGCATCTAGTATATACTTTTAAAAGTCCACCAAATTTATCCTAATCATTCATTCCTAGATCTAAATGAAGTTGATCTATTTGAAGTTAAAATGATTTTGTTCTCAAAGTCAAGGTAAAAATGGGCTACAGTTTTTTTTGTTTGTTTTTTGTTTTTGTTTTTTTGGTAGGTGAATTTTCTTTATTTTGAAATACTTTAGGTTCACATGTTATAAGAAATAATAAAGAAGATCTCTACATATTACCAGTTTCCCACAATAGTAGCATCTTGTAGTAGTACAATGCAGAATAACATTACAACAAACGTTGTACCAGAACTTGGATCTTGGTCTATAGTTTTCTTTTTTTGTAGTGTCTTAGTCTGGTTTGGTATCAGGGCAATACTAGCTTCATAAAATGAATTCGGAGATATTTTTGTCTATTGTGTTTTCTGGAAGAGACTGTAGAGTGGTAATTCTTTAAACTTTCAATAAAATTTCCCAGTGCAATCATCTGTGCCTGGAGATTTGGGGGGAAAGTTCTTAAACTATGAACTCAATTTCCTTAATAGTTGAGAGCCTTTCTAATGATCTATCTCATATTGGGAAGTTGTGGTAGTGTGTGTTTTTTGAAGAAGTGACCCATTTATTCAAAGTTGTCAAAATTTTGAGTGCAGAGCTGTTTGTACCATTCTAAATTATCCTTTTGATTCTCTAAGACCTGTAGTGATATCCCCTGTTTATTACTTAGTAGTGGCAATTTGTATCTTTTCATTTTTTCTTTGTCACACTTGCTAGAAGTTTATCAACTTAAATCATCTTTTCCAAAAAACAGCTCTTTAAAAAAAAAAAAAACAAACAGCTCTTTGTTTCATTGATTTTCTCTACTGTTTTTTCTGTTTTCAACTTCATTAATTTCTACCCTTGTCTTTGTTATTTTCTTCCTTCTGGAGTTTGTTTCAACTTTATTTTTTAGGGTCTTGAGGTAGAGGTTAAATTGCTTATTTGAGACTCTCTTTTCTAATATATGCATTTAAATGATATAAATTTCTCTCTCAGCACTGCTTTAGTTGTATCTTACAAACCCCAAATGCTATGTTTTTGTGTTAAGTTAAATGTATTCTTTCTTTGAGGCTTCCTATTTGACCCATGGATTATCTAAAAGTGTGTTATTTAGTTAACAATATATAGTTCTTCTATTACCTTTTGTCACTGATTTCTAATTTGATTCTCTTGGGGTTTTTTTATTTTTTTAATTTTATTTTTTATTTTTTAAAATTTACATCCAAATTAGTTAGCATATAGTACAACAATGATTTCAGGAGTAGATTCCTTACTGCCCCTTACCCATTTAGCCCATCCCCCCTCCCACAACCCCTCCAGTAACCCTCAGTTTGTTCTCCATATTTATGAGTCTCTTCTGTTTTATCCCCCCTCCCTGTTCTTATATTATTTTTGTTTCCCTTTCCTTATGTTCATCTGTTTTGTCTCTTAAAGTGCTCATATGAGTGAAGTCATAGGATTTTTGTCTTTCTCTGACTAATTTCACTTAGCATAATACCCTCCAGTTCCATCCACGTAGTTGCAAAGGGCAAGATTTTATTCTTTTTTGATTGCTGAGTAATACTCCATTGTGTGTGTGTGTGTGTGTGTGTGTGTGTGTGTGTGTGTGTGTTTGTGTGTGTGTGTGTGTATATATATACCACATCTTCTTTATCCATTTATCCATTGATGGACATTTGGGCTCTTTCCATACTTTGGCTATTGTTGATAGTGCTGCAATAAACATGGGGGTGCATGTGTCCCTTCGAAACAGCACACCTGTATCCCACGGATAAATGCCTAGTAGTGCAATTGCTGGGTTGTAGAAGTTCTATTTTTAGTTTTTTGAGGAACCCCCATACTGTTTTCCAGAGTGGCTGCACCAGCTTGCATTCCCATGGCCTATAGTTTTTAAAGGAGCCTCAATTTTAGTTTTGTTTTGTTTTTTTAACGTTTATTTTTGAGACAGAGCATGAACAGGGGAGGGGCAGAGAGAAAAGGAGACACAGAATCTGAAACAGGCTCCAGGCTCTGAGCTGTCAGCACAGAGCCCGATGCGGGGCTCGAACTCACGGAACGTGAGATCATGACCTGAGCCGAAGTCGGACGCTTAACCGACTGAGCCACCCAGGCGCCCCAAGGAGCCTCAATTTTATACAATACAGCATGAATTACATAACTTGTGCTCTACTACTAATGCACATAATTCCTAATTTAACATAACTAAAGGAATTTTTATTATATATTATGTGAAGGTGATTTACTAACACATATTGACATTTTTAAATGTCTATATTAAAAACAGGTTTTCATTAATGTATCAAAAAATTAATCAGATTTAAGTAAAGTAACTAAGATAGTATATGTATTTTCTAAAGCACACATTTTTTTTGCTTTTTCTTTGAAGGTATTTAATTTTATTGGGTTGTTAGGTAAAACTGCCCAGTAGCAACCTTATGTTTTGGCTTCTTCCCCTCCAACTTTTTCCCTACTTTGGGGAAAAATACAATGGATTAAAGAATTAAAAAGGCAAAGAATTTTTAAGAAAAACAACTCTCAGTAAAAACAATCGAAAAACATTGCATGAAAATGGAAATTACTGCCATAAGTGTTCTCCAAACATCTGCTTTGAAAGATGTTACTTTAAGGTCATTCCAATGTTCTTCTTATACTTGATCTCTTCTACCATTAAAACTATATTTTTAGTATTTACAAATTCTGTTCTGAAAACTTCAGGACTTTTAATTACTGTTTTTGTTTACTCCTTAATAAATTTTGTATATTTAAAGTTGTGTTTCCATATACTTTTAGCTTTTTAAAGTTTAATTATGTCACTATGAAATAATGCTGTAAAAGATGGTGTCTGAAAAACAGTGCCAGATGGGGAGAAAGAATATCCAGATTCTAGTTCTGACTTCATAATTAATTAGTTATTGGACCCTGAGTAAAGCCATTTAATCTTTTGGGCCTCAGTCCCTTTTGTATAAAATAAGAGGGCAGAATTTAGTAATATGAAAGTCTCTACATGATAGAGATAATAATACATGTTCTTTAAAAAATATATATATATCCTACTATTAAGTTACTGCATGCACTTCTCTACGTATATGTTCAAAATGTTATTACTTCCAATTCCTCAGAAAGCACACAGAATATTGTTTAAAGGCAAGGAAGTTCATGGAATTAATTCTTTTACTTCCTTATTATCATATATTTCTCTTGGGAGTAGGAGGACAGAAAGCAATAACGCTACACTTTTTATTGACCTATGTAAAGGACGTCAAACATACATGAACACCCCTAGATGAAAACCATGAACATTTCAGTAGATTCTTTCTTTCTCCTTGCCACCCTAGACTGTAGAGCATACTGTGAATGAAGAAGGATAAATTAAACTTTGGTAAGCATATTGAAAAGGAAGCAATAGAATGTTTATTTTTCTTCACCCTGTTCAATGACATAAGCTAGAAGGACACTGAGATTGAGGAGGAAGATAATAACAAGTTGAAGAAGCTCAATTATTTGGTTTTATAATGCAAGTTTTGAATGCTTAAGCTAATGATATGTGCTTCAGATGGTATGCTTAGCACATGAAAACAATATGTAATTAATAAAGAAAAAATTATGAGGAATTCCTACAAGCCAGAAAGGTGACAGAATCAAATCCCAGACACACACAGAAGAGGAGTATTCTCAAGAACAAAGTGGGAGAGCTCCAGTGTAAACGCAACAGATGCAAGCAATGGGTGGAAAGAGTAGTCACCCAAGACAAACTTTAGGTTGATTTCACTTCCCTCCTCTCCTGATTCCTTCTGGGCCTCAAGCAGAAGAATCGCCCACTCTTAGTTAAAGGGGTATGGACTCCTGGGTTAGAAGGCTAATCCCTAGGTAGCCAGTGATGACCAGAACGAGTAAACTACTCCTGCAGATGTATCAATTTCCAGGAAATCCTGCCTGGTAGCATGTTCTCTTTGCACCATAAGGGGAAGGCATTTTGATAGTATTTGGTGAAATTTTTATTGTACATAATATCTTTTGATTTAGCAATTTCACTTCTAGGTATGTAACCTACAGAAATACCCATATTCACAAAAATGAATCTGTCAGAATTGCAGCACTTCTATAATAAGGAAATAAGTTAGCTAAAGGTTCACCACTAGGAAAATCTCAAATTAATTACAGAATTTTCCTACTATTATGTTATTTACCTGTTAAAAAGAATGAGGTAAATATATGTAAAATAGCATGGAATATAAGTGAAATGGGTTAAGTAGCCAAATAATGCATACAGCATGGCCCCAATTATGTTTTTAAAAATTACATGGCTTTATCAATGTAAGAGAAAAAATCAGAAGATTATATATCAAAATATTCACCTCAACACAGGGAGGAAAGTAAGACTCATGGGTAGGCATAGATAGCAAAGACTTATACATAATGATTATTTTACAAGAACATCATTTCTATATATCCCATACAATTTAAAAAGAAAACAAAGCTTGCCAATTTGAATCTTGATCTGAGACAAATCTTCCCCTCCTAGATAAAAAATCTTTTTCTGACAATGTCCACAGTACTCTATTAAATTCTGTATGTTATAAATGAGTGGACTGTCCTCTACTACAGCATACACATACCAAAACGCTGTATGTACATCATTGTTTTCATTTTGTAAATGTATTCAAGTAAAATTTAAAAAATCTGAAATTTCTTTGAGTTTAACTGTCATTATTTCAAATATTGACTTTGAGGCAGCTATGTGCTAATTCTGTATTCTCAATGTGGTATGGAAAAAAGCCAAGAAATATACACATTTGCAAACCTGGAGGGCTGCTGAAGCAGTTTGAATTCAGAATACTAAAGTGCAGTCACTGATATGTCTCTCCCTCTGTGCCACAATGCTGATTGTGTCTCCCCCGCAAGAAAATTTTGAAACAAAAAGTTCACTACTGTCTGAAAAATATTTTGTTTTAATTCAAAAAAAGTCACTGATCCTCATAGGCAGATACCTTAAACGTACCTGACTTTTTCAACCACTTTCACCCATTTTCAAGAAAGTTACCAAGAAGGTGTCATTCAGTCAACAATGGATAAAGATATTATGTGAGTTCATCATCAGTGAGTAACCTATTTACATTTCCATTGTACACACTATTAAATTACCAATGCATTCTAAATAGGAAAAAAAGCTTTTTTCATAGGAAAATTGTGCTAAATATGTCAAATTTGGGTATACGAAATATGTTGCACTGGCAATTCCATAGTAAAATTTACAAATAACAGAGAATCCTAATATTTTTCTTATTTAGGCTCAACTATTTACTAGTTAAATATTAATTTTGAGAAAGCTACTTATTTTTCTAAGCCTTGGTGTCTCATCTTAATGTAGGAATAAAAACAACACTGACTTCAAAAATTTTAATGAACATTAAATGAGATAATACAGTTAAGTACTTATCAGAGTACAGACTCAAGATAAAAAATATTAGCTATCAAATGAACCATATATGCAAATTACCATGTCTCAATGAATAATATCACTAATCAAAACACAAGGATGGTAAATATTAACTATATTATGCATCTTATTAAGCTTTAGCCTTTAGCCTGTGTTCTTTAGCCTTCTTTGCTAATTCTTACCTAAATGTCCTATGATTTGTGAATACAAAAAAACTGTTCAATACTTAACTTCAGCACCCTTTTGGAAGGTTAAGAATATTATTACAATAATATGATAAAACAGCAATAATGATGTCACAGACTTTAAGATGGGTTAGAGGTGCTATATTTTATATATGTAAATAGATTAAATCACTTGGTTTCCTTTTGTAGATTTCCTCATTTCCAATTAAATTGTTTTATCCTATTAGGCAATTTATACTATCTAAAATGACTGCTGCTTCTCTTTTATAAAGAAAAGATCATAAAGATAGATTTTAGTAACAATTCAAATTAAGGAAAATCACCCTCATTTAACTGACTTACACTCCTATACTCTTAATAATATTTCTTATTACCAAGTAAGACCTACAAACACTATACCCTTTTCTTACTACCTCTAGAAGGGCCTAGGCATTTCCCTTTTCTCACCAGTCTTTGCTTTTTTCAACCAGTCTTATTCTCTCCCTTGTCACCATCTGGACAGGAGAAACATATCACACTTTTATACACAGAGAAGGAAAATATTTCAATCACATAATTTTGACCAACAAATTGGTTTAAATGTTTGTTAGTAGTAGACTTTGAGTCATGCTTACACAACTAATGCATATATAAAAACAGATGTTATTACACAAAACTAGATAAAGTTAAAAACATTACAAACATATTCAAAAAAAGTTAAGTGATTTTAGATAAGAAGAAGGAAGAACAAAAACTACAAACAGATGATCCTGAAGTGATTTTCAAGAAGAAACACTACTTTTTTTTTTATTGGGTTGTTTCGGTTTTTAATACTTTTTTTTCACTTTCAACAGTGTTTTTAAACTCTTTTTTTAACCTTCAAAATGATTCATTTAACCAAATCTCACAGGAAACTACAATATATAAGTGCTTATTTCTAAGAGCTTCTTGTAATCAAGGGATATAACCAGAAAATAGATTTTTGGAAGATATAAACTGAAACATGTATAAAGTTAAGGCTTTAGAACAGTCGTGGGAAGTGGGAAATAATGGGTAGGTGGTGCTTTGTCAATTGTGGAAAGGATCAAAAAGCTCTTTAGAAGAGCTTTTCAAACTGCATGGGCTACGTGTTCTTGCCACTATCATCTTTTGACATCTACAGGAAGCAAAGTTACCAACAGACATAACTCACCTAAGTGACCAGTGTGGAGGCAGTAACTTGATGACCAACTATTGCTTTCAACAACAAGTAACTAATAAATTTTAAAAGGCCAAACTTTAAAGCTTTTTCAGGGAATGTCAGAATTACATTTTGTGTCAAATGTCCAAAAAATAACAAATTTTAAATACTAACATAAAATCAGCATGTTTTTATATATATTATTTGTAAAATACTATATGCAGCTTGGCTCAGGATATTAATCAAACTTAAAAACCCAGTACAGTAATCACAAGCTATTTTGGGCACCACAGAAAGAGGTATGATTTAACTCAGTGATTCCCAATCTTACCCAAGCATTAGATTTACCTTAGAAGCTTTTAAAAACCCTCATCGCAATCAGTATCTTTTGGATTGGGACCCTGATACCAATATATATTTTTTCAAAACTTTCCATGTGATTCTAATATACAGTGAGGATCAAAAGCAACAGGATTTGCTGAAAGAACTTGGCTAAATACTATTCATTTTTTAGTTTCTATTTCTCACCAGTTGTGAAACCTTGGGTATTTAGAACAAGTCTTCTGAAGAGTCTTAACTCTCTTACTCTGCAGTGTGAATTAAACCTGTCTACATGATGTCCAAGGATCCTTTTGTCTTTAAAGTTGTTTGATTAGATCTGTTTAAAACCGGCACACACATTTAATATCTAAATAGTGCTTCAAATAAGTTAAACCATATACCATGCCTATTCAACTTATGAAATGAACTTGTCCCATTTTTGTAAAGCCCATGTGAGGAACTATTTGCCAAAAACAATTTGAAATAGCTTGTTCCTGAATAAAGAACCTTAGAGATTTTACTATGTGCTTATCAATGATAAAGTTAATTAGTAGGAAATCCTATCCTTCACTGAAAATTCTGAAATCATCATTAGATTCGGGGGTACATTTTCAGTATCACACACCACTGACATATTCTTTGTTGTAACAGATAACATAACTAACTAACTAACTAACTAACTAACTAACTAACTAACTATAGTTTTCACTTAAGGGGTTTTCATCTAAATCAACAACTTATTTGCGGAGAATAATGGCACCAGACTTAAACAATTAAATACACATGTGAAGTAGACATAAGCACCAACAAAGCCATTCTTAACTAATCAACACTTCATTGCCCACATCAGACATGAACTAAATCATTTGCATTTAAACATTTCAAATGGGATTACCATTCAAAAGGCATGAAAACCCAAGCAGTTTCGAAAATTTTAAAGTGCATATAATTTGAGATTGATGTGGCATCATTTGATTTGAATAGAAGGACAATAAAATAAGATACTATTTTCTTTTAAAAAACATTACAGCTATAACAATTTAGTAACATTGGGTAATTTCTTCTAAAACCAAACACAGATCAGAATAGCAAAATTTCTACTGTTAATTTAAAATATATTATCTTAGGGGTTCCTGGGGGGCTCAGCAGATTAAGCATCCGACTCTTGATTTTGTCTCAGGTCAAGATCTTGTGGTTTTTGAGTTCAACCCCCATATCAGGCTCTGCACTAGAGTGTGGACCCTGCTTGGGATCCTCTCTCTTTGCCTCTCTCTCAAAATAAATAAATAAACTTAAAAAAATAAAATAAATAAATAAAATATATTATCTTAAATTAAAAAATAAAATACAGTATCTTTCATTTATCAGAACATAGTTATCAGTAGCAAATATTTCAACCACAGTTTTATGAAAAGAAAATGTAAATTTATATTCATCTCACCTTAATCTTAAAAAAAAACAAATCGGACTGAAAAATATTAAAGTACATTTTAAAGCTAGATACAAATCATTTGGGGCTGCTCAGTATAGTCCCATTCCAGCAAAACAGAAAATGAGAGCGTATGCCAAAACTTAAACAATAGGTACACAAGTAATAAAACTTCATTATAATATCCCAAAGTATTTTCACAAAGAAAATTCTGTAATAAATGAGATGTAACAAGTCTTATTTCAGTTTATATAAATGCCAAATAAATATTAATATAAACACAAAACTATTTCTAAAATATTTTCTAAAGAATACATTTGCATTGTGAATTATTTTCAAACATGATTTTAAATTAAGGCCAAATTAACAATCTAAAATACCATAGTCATAAGAAAGCAAATATTTAAGATTAAATAGAAAGTATATCCAACCCTCCTAACTCACAGAAAATACATATATAGTAACATATGAAATTATTATTGTAAGAAATTACGAAAGGTCAGAATTTGTCTTGATGCAAAATGCTATTTATCAATTCTGTCTTTTAATATATTACAGTTCTAACATTCTCTTTCCATTTCCAAATCATAACAAGATCATTTAATTGTTTTAAAAATAGTAACATCTGGAATGTCTTTTTGCTGTAATATTTGGGAGGGGAATTCCAAAGAATAAGACAATCACTTAAAAATATGTTTTCTCTTCCACTTCAACTCTCTTTGAAGTCAACCTTTCAAGGTCCAATATCAGTTGGAATGCAGCCGTAAGGATTTTATGACACTATGCTAAATCTTTATTATTTCACTGAGAAAATAATAATATAAAGGATTAAGATCTATTTGCTTTTTCATCATTTTGAGCTTTTTTTTTTGCTTTCATCAATTCCAGTCTGCCATAAATCAAAAGTATTCTTTTAATCCCAACAGTAGACAAAATAATGCATTTTACACTTAAATATGCTCAAGGAAAAAAATTAACATTCTTTATCATTTCCCAACAGAGACAGTTAATACTCTAAGGCCACATTAATAGAATCTTTCTGCCATTGTAGAAAGTTTGATAGCACTCCTATTTCAATGTCTGAATTTTTCTCCTTTTTTTGACAAAGACAAATGATTGCCATCAATCAAGATCCAATCGGGTATACAGAGAGTCGGGCAAATGCATCACTCTTTACTGGTTTTCCTGTTATTTGAGCAGGCTTTGCTCCATATTATTTTATAGAATGATCAAAAAACCAGCCATAAGATAGATCATTCACACCCACTGTAAAATTAACTTTCATGAATAATGAGAGTTTTAAACCTCAGATAATGTATATGTTATACCAAGGATATTACTGAGATCATTTCTGGCTAGAGATTATGTAAATGATACTATATGACCTTTATCATTACAACAGGACATGCAAAACACATATTATTTCATACATCATTTTAAAGCAAGTCAGTTTCTAAAAGAAAAACAGTCATTTATAATGTTCATGGTAAAGGGTTAAATTTTTAAAAGAAAAACATGAAGTACTTGTGATCATTTTGAGTCCTTCTTCCTTTAACCTGTTACTTCTACTGAACATATCATAGGGCAATAAAACTTACTCTTTCAAAAATATATACTTGGTTTCTCTATTTCTTTGTTGAGCTACTGTTAATGCCATTTTTTAATATCAATACTTGGGTAACAAGTATTGATATGTGTATATAAGTCAATCCACTCACAATCTTAAGAATTTGAGCAAATGTCAACATAATGGGGAAAGAAGTGAAGGAAAACGTTTGAATATTGTTTCTTTGAAATGATACTCTATTTTATTTTTTTTATTTTTTATTTATTTATTTATTTTTTAACGTTTATTTATTCTTGAGACAGAGAGAGACAGAGCATGAACGGGGAGGGTCAGAGAGAGGGAGACACAGAATCCGAAACAGGCTCCAGGCTCTGAGCTGTCCGCACAGAGCCCGACGCGGGGCTCGAACCCACGGACCGCGAGATCACGACCTGAGCCGAAGTCGGCCGCCCAACCGAATGAGCCACCCAGGCGCCCCGATACTCTATTTTAAAACACAGAGATTGTGAACATAAAAATGGCCAACCAATTATAAAATAGGTCTTTTAAAAAAAGATATGTTAAGAAATATAAATTGCAAAATCAGCTCTTTTCTGTTATATTTCCTATCTTGCCAATGTTGACTATCAGCCATGCAGTCACCAAAGCAAGAAGCCTAGCTATCAACCTTGATCCCTTCCTCTCCGTACTATCATACAAATCAAACCCTCACATTTTTCTTCCTAAAAAAAATCTCAAATCCATGCCTACTACCACAGCTCTACTGCAACTCTTGCCTAAGCTACTGCTATTGTGATACCTTTCTATGACTTCATTATTGGCAATATTTTTCTTCTTCAAATCTATAATCGGAATGAGTTGCCAGAACAATCTATTAAAAAGAAAATGTTGACATCAACAGCTTAGTCTGAACATTTCAAAAGCACCTCATCCCTTAGAGCAATAATCTTCAAAGTAGGCTATGTGTACCCAAGGGATATAGAGGATAATTCATTTTCATGCTGGAAGATAAAAACACAACTTCTATTTATACTGACCTAGAGGAAAAAAAGAAATTAAGCTTTACTAATGTTTAATACCTATAGTTTAATACATATAATTTATTCAATCTGAGTATCTGTAATCATGTCTTATGTGGCATGCCATTTTAATATATTGAGACAGACTGTGGTTTATTTGTGCCGACGTAAACAGATTTCATTACCTTAAAATATTTATAATATTTTATAATAAGATGAAAAGGACTAAAACATAACTAATAATGGTTGTATTGTATGAAGGCATTTATTTTTCTTATAAAAGAATAATAATTTCAAATTTACTAAACTTTTCTTTGGCAATAATATGGTACATAGCAGCTATTTGAAGAGAAGTTCATCTATCTAATCTAACACTTTGACATAAAGGTGGCATTTTAACAATGGAAAAAAAACTGCTTTTGAAAAACACATACTATAGAAACAGATGTTTAAATGTATTTCCATCATTATGTGTTTTTGTTGCTAAAAACTATCTGCATCACCTAAGAAAACTCTTAAATGTACACCTTTATTATAAACAGAGCCCCCTAACTTAGGGTTTCAATAGGTTTTGTACTATTTGATAAAAATATTAAAACAGTAATAATTTTGAAGAGAGTCAAGCATTTTTGTAGATTTAATAAATTTATCCTTAAAATATTTTCTTCAGCTTTATTTTAGCTTTAATTTCTTTTGAAATAGTGATCATCTTACAAAATTGTATTAGGGAATTCACAGTGTAGAATTCTTGCTCTGTGTTAAAAAAAAACACACAAGTAAATGCAGGGACTAATACTTTCTATTTACCTCACAATTTATAAAATAAATTAATATAGCTTGTGAACTTAGTACAGGGATCTCTAGCTAGCAATAAAAGTTGCTTCTGCTACTACTACCATCCCTAACATTAATAGTAGTAGACAAAAAGGGACTTGTTTCTTGGAATGAGAGGGTACAACCTTGGGGACAATTTCTGTAAAAACAGAGGTTGAAAGAATCCAATCTCAGAACAAGGTACCCAATCCAATCTCTAAAACAAGGTTTTAGAATAAACATGAACTTTTCTTTCTTCAGCAAAACACCAAAGGCCTGCTGGATGAGTGGCATATACGCCCAAGTTTTAAGATGAGAATAAATTGTTCTTAATTTCCATTGATATTACTTAGCTGCCCTCTAAAAGAGATACTACCAATTTACTCTTCCATTAAAAATGTATTTAACAGTAATCAACACCAAGCAATATTGGTCTTATTAATCTTTGCCAAACTTATAAGTGAGGGATACTAGAGACAGAATAGTGTTGAATATGAAACCAGGGTTTTCAGCTTAGATTTCAGTAATGATTCCATCGACAAAAAGAGGAAATACAGAAGGACTTACAAGAGAAGATGAATGTTAGTTTTGGACATGTATAAGGACCAGAGAAGTACATTCACATGAAAATATCTATCAGGTCCTTGAAAACAGAGATGTAGAGCTTAAAAGAGAGGGTAGAACCAGAGAAGTTGATCTAAGAAGGTTTCTGCAGTGATGTGATAGTCAAAGTATTAAAAAAGATTAAGATCACAAAAGAACTAACTTAAAAAGAAAGAAAAATATCAGCAACAGAAATTTCCAGGGATGACTCTAAGAAGTGGGATTAGAAAAAGGTAACATCCAGAGACACAAAAGTGGTCTGGCAAAGAACCTTGCTCAGAACTGGTGTTTAATAAAATTATGAATCAAGTAATTCATAAAAGAATGACACAGAGCCATCAGAATAGAAGAACACCAGAAGCACGCAACTTGAGTTGAATGAAGTAAAGAATGAGAACAGTCTATGAGTCCTGGGGCTCTCTTGTAGCATTCTTCAGGAAGCCACAAAGAAGTACTTTCTGTTCCATGCTTTACCTCCTATGATTCAGGAGCACTCCATCTGCCTGCCAACAAGCATCATCCATCAACTGATTCTCATCTTAGATATCAGCTCCTATAGCTAATTTTGATCTTGTGCAACCTGTACTTCCTATATCATAGCAATTATACAACTATATTATAATTGCACACATATATTTCACACATACACACCACCCCGTCTGAAACTATAAGCTCTATGTTCTTTGTAGCTAATCATCTTACCCACTGAATGTTAGAGTCTGATCCTAGGCCATTCCTTTTCTTACCCAGTATTCTCTCTTTCTGTGATCTCATCTGTGCTCATGACTATAACTGTCCTCATACAAGTGAACTGAGAAATTTACATACCCAGTCAAGCCCTCTATGGAACTCTAGATGCATATATCTAAGTGCTTACTTACAATATAATTTAGCAGTTAAGAGAATGGAATGTGAAGTCAGTTATCTTTAAATCCTGGGTTTGCCAGTTATTAGATGTGAGATCTTGGACAAGATACTTTCAATCTTTATACTTCAGTTATCTCATCTGTAAAATGAGAATAATAGTACCTAGCTCATAAGGTTGTTATTAAGATTAAATAACAAAGTGCTTGGTGCAGTGCCTGGTATAAAGTAAATAATTCTTGAGTGTTTACTATCACAATAATGGAAACTCAACAAAGGCAATGATTTTTATTCGTTTTGTTCACTATTCTCCAGAACTTTAGATAATGACTCATACATTATCTATCTTACAATGATAGATATGATTTTATAGATATGTGATAGGCAATGATTTTTATTCATTTTGTTCACTAATCTCCAGAACTTTAGATAATGACTGATACATTACTATCTTACAGTGTACTGTATTTTTAAGTACTCAATAAATATTTATTTAATAAATGAATGTGAAAATCCATCTCAAATTTAATACAGTCAAAACCAAACCATTGACCTTCACCTCCAAGTGGCTCTCCTCAATTTTAGGGCTGTCCATTTCTGAGACTGGTACCACAATTCATCCAGCCTACACAGTGCGTTCTACACTGCATTCAGAGTTTTCAAAGCACAAAAGTGATCATGTTTCTCATTCCTTCCTCCATAAAACCTTTTTATGGTTCCCCATTCCTCTTTAAATAAAGGTAAAATTCACAATATGGTTATAAGGCCTCTGTATGGTCTGACTATTATCACCCCCCCCCCCAGACAATGCTCCCCCTCATTATCTATATTCCAGCTGCATGGTCTTTCTTTCAGTTGCTGTACTCATTATACTTCTTGTTTTAAGGTTTTGCATATGCTATTGCCCTACCTAGATAAGACTTCTCTCCACTCTTCATCTAGCTAACTGCTAGTCATTCCTCAAATTTCAGTTCTATGCTGAACTGAATTTCAAAGAAAACTTTCCTGAGTTCCTTAACTAGGACAAATAAACTATTAAAGGCATTCATAATACAATTCTGTTCTTATAGCATTGTCACAATAGTAGTTTTATAACTATTTTGTAACATTAATACCTGTATCTCCCTCTGAATTATGAAATTTATGTGGACTGGGAACATGCTTATTTTTGTTTAATATGGAAGATCTAGGTAATAGGACAGTGACTGGCACACTAAATGATTAAGATAAAATTCAAGTTGGGCTGAGAAAAAAAAGATAAAATTAAAATAGCAGGATTTCAGAAGAAATTCTTTGTGGAAGAAAATTACACATTCAAGTTATGATCAGCATTTGAAAAATGAAAAGTTATCCATCATCATATCATTGTGAGAAGTTTGATACTACCTGATCACATATTTCTACTTTTGGATTCTCTTTTCAGATTTCAGAATAGTGCCTCTCCTGCTTTTTCTTCTTCATATCCTTTGTTGAGTCTTGGCTTCTCTACCTGTTCTTTAATGTTTTACGCCACTAGGTTCCACCAAAATCCCTGTTCCTATTCCAAACCAGGAAAATGATCATGACTCCTATGACTATAACTAGCACCTATGTGAAAATGGCACCAAATCTCAACTCTTTAATCCAGGTCTTACTACACAAGGCTTCATTTTCCAACTACCTAATGACGTTTACATTTTGATTACCCACAGACACCTTAACATTAATATGCCCCAATGTAAAAACCAGTGTGTTCCATTCCTATCTTGTTCCTTCTTCTATATTGCTATCATTACTCTGTCTTCCTCTCTCACTCTCTACCTCTCACACACAAAGCCCCTGCCCTCATCCCACCCTCTCCTCCTTCCTATCATGGTTTCTTTCTCATTCCCACAGTTTTTACATCCTATTAATATATACACACCTGCTGGACTCCTATCCAGAGGGCCATAAATTATATAATTTTTTATTTGGGGAGAGTCTCAAATTTACAGAAAAGTTACTACCTAGTTGCCAAAATGATACCCCACTGGCCCCAAATATTTTAGTGTGTATATCCTATAAATAAGGACTTTGTCCTACATAATATAAAATAACTGCCAATGTCAGGAAACTAAAACTGATACATTACTATCTTACAAGTCTCAAGTACCACTCCAGTTTTACTAATTGCTCTAATAATGTTTACAGTAAAAAGAACCAGCTCAGAAACATGTCTTGCATTTAGTTACCATATCTCTTTATTCTCCATCAATATAAAAGAATAGTTCCTTAGTCCTTCCTAAAATTTCAAATCCTTAACATTTCAGAAGATGTACAATGTCCCTCGATTTAGGTTTCTCTAATGTTTCTACATGATTAGGCTCGGGTTAGGCATTTTGGTAGGAAAGTAACAGAGAGATGTTTTGAGCTTCTCAATGCATCTATCCTATCAAGCAACACATAATTTGAGGTTATCTCACTACTGACAATGTTCACTTATAGATGCTGGAGAGGATGTGGAGAAACGGGAACCCTCTTGCACTGTTGGTGGGAATGCAAATTGGTGCAGCCACTCTGGAAAACAGTGTGGAGGTTCCTCAAAAAATTAAAAATAGACCTAACCTATGACCCAGCAATAGCACTGCTAGGAATTTACCCAAGGGATACAGAAGTACTGATGCATAGGGGAACTTGTACCCCAATGTTTATAGCAGCACTCTCAACAATAGCCAAATTATGGAAAGAGCCTAAGTGTCCATCAACTGATGAATGGATAAAGAAATTGTGGTTTATACACACAATGGAGTACTACGTGGCAATGAGAACGAATGAAATATGGCCCTTTGTAGCAACATGGATGGAACTGGAGAGTGTTATGCTAAGTGAAATAAGCCATACAGAGAAAGACAGATACCATATGGTTTCACTCTTATGTGGATCCTGAGAAACTTAACAGAAACCCATGGGGGAGGGGAAGAAAAAAAAAAAAAAAGAGGTTAGAGTGGAAGAGAGCCAAAGCATAAGAGACTCTTAAAAACTGAGAACAAACTGAAGGTTGATGGGGGGTGGGAGGGAGGGGAGGGTGGGTGATGGGTATTGAGGAGGGCACCTTTTGGGATGAGCACTGGGTGTTGTATGGAAACCAATTTGACAATAAACCTCATATATTGAAAAAAAAATTGACATGGTACCTAACAAACTTCTTTAGTATATAGTTACTTTGTGATTCTGCCCTTTGTTTTTTTTTTTTTAATTTTTTTTTAACGTTTATTTTATTTTTGAGACAGAGAGAGACAGAGCATGAACGGGGGAGGGGCAGAGAGAGAGGGAGACACAGAATCAGAAGCAGGCTCCAGGCTCTGAGCCATCAGCCCAGAGCCCCACGCGGGGCTCGAACTCACGGACCGTGAGATCATGACCTGAGCTGAAGTTGGACGCCTAACCGACTGAGCCACCCAGGCGCCCCGTGATTCTGCCCTTTGTGATTAATGACTATTTTTTTTCATAAAGTAGTCTGGAACTATATATATATTCTGATCTTCATCAAACCTTCAATTTCTTCATTTTATATAGATTAGTATGTATTTTTGATCTCCTACGTTATTCAATAGGTTATGACCTATTAATATCACTTATCTTGATATTTAAATATCACTTTTAAATATCACCTATTAATATCACTTATCTTGATATTTAAATCTTCAATGATTTGGCCAGTAAAATCCTTTTCAAGCTAACTTGTTTTCCTCCATACTTGCTGCCATCATTCTTTGAGTACTTCTTTCTAGCATAACAAGGTTTTTCCGGCTCATCTTGTCAGGCTCATGGTCCTGGAAGCAACTATTACTCTACAGAGCCCTGGTTTCCATGGGGAATCTTACTTCAAAATCAAGATCAGGACTCAAGGTGTATTCACTGCTACTGGGATATCTCTGCTGTCAGGCCCTCTCAGGAGAGAGCTAAGGAATTTACCTAAGTATATACACACACACACACAGACTTCTATATTTCTATATCTATCTTTCTATTTCAGTATACATCTATACACATCTAGTAAACCAAACCCAAAAATGAACCAAGGGGTTTATTCCCTTTCCTTCCTTTTCTTATTTGTAATTCTCTTCTTTAATAGAGAGAAATTCAGCTACCACTATTCTTAACATAGATACTTATCTGATCCTTGTGAATGTGACTTAACTTCTCTCACCACCACAAGGTCACCTCACAAAACAAATGACCTACTCACTCTCTTAGACTCATCATCCCATGTTGGGCAAGTGCATGGTACTCTGCATGGATGCACTCCACACACTGCTCAGACTCTAACATCATGCCCTGTCTCCCCACTATGTGGTCATCTCCTCACTTCCCTCTTGCTCAAACATCCTGTGTTGAATCACTCTGACACAAACATCTTCTTCATTCTGCTCAGACTTTAACATCCTGTATCCTGCTTCCTTCTGCACATTCCTCAGGTTGGACATTCTCCTTAACCTGGATGAGTTTCAACACCCTAAGTTGAGCCACCCCTCTGCAAGGACAGTGTCCTCATCCTGCCTAGGTCCTGCCATACTACCTTCTAATATGGACATCCACCATTCTTAGCCCACCTAAGGTCTTTTGGACTGAAGAAAGAAAGAGAACATGGACATTATACTTTTTGTTTGTTTAGCTTATTTTTAAACTTATGGTTTGGTGATTTGGTGTAAATTTATATACTTGTAAAATCATCAATAATCGTTTTGGGATGCTTCCATCACACAAAAAGTTCTCTCATGTTCATTTGAGATCAACATCTGCTCCCAGCCCCAATTCCAGATACATAGTCATCTGGATTTTAATTTTCTAGGAATTCACATGAATGGAATCATATAATATTTAGTCTTCTGTGTCTGGCTTCTTTTACTTAGCATAATATTTTTAAAACTTATTCATGTTGTTACATATATCAGTCATTTTTTCTTTTGTATTGTTAATAGTATTTCATTTAATAGCTATATTACATTTTATTCATCCATTCACTAGTAAATACTTGATTGTTTCCATTTTGTGTTTATTATAAATAATGTTTCTATGGATACATGCACATAAGACTTTATGTGGACATAGGTCTTCCTTTTTCTTGGGCAGATACCTAGCAGTGAATTACTATGTTGTATAGTACATGCAGGTTTAACTTTAAGAAACTGCCAAAATACCCTCCAAAGTGGATGTACAAATGTATTTCCATACTAGCAATGCATAAGGGTTTCTCTACATCCTTGGCAACTCTTGATAATGTCAGATTTTTGGTTGGCACCCATTCTAGTGGGTATGTAGTAATATCTCATTTAGTTTTAACTTGAATTTCCCCAATCACTAATGTTACTGAGCATTTTCTCATGAGTTATAAGCCATGTATACATCTTTGACAAAATGTTTTCTCTTCATATCTTTTATCATGTTTATTGTGTTACCTTACTATTGAGGTTTAAGAGTTCTTTATACATTCTAGAATAGGTTCTTTATTAGATACGTAATTTGCAAGTATTTTTTCCCAGTCTATTGCCTGCCTTTTCTTTTCCATTTTCATTGTTGTGTTTTATGAAGAATTTGAGTTTTGATTTTTACTGACATTCTATTTATCTCTTTTCTTCTATGTGTGACTTAATACAAGCCCACAAATAATTTTCCCATTTTATTCTTTGAGAAATATTGTAATTTTAGCTTTTACAATATGAGGTAAAGTATAATTTTTTTCATATGGACACAGGATTATTGCAGCACTCTATTAACTCTAAGGTTTCTTAACACTATAGAGTTGTACATTTAAAAATAGTTAAGATGATACATTTTATTATGCTGTACTTGGATATTCTTCAGTAAAAATGTATTACTCTTAAAATTATTTAAAAAATATATTTAGGGGGGTGCCTGGGTGGCTTGGTCGGTTAAGCGTACGACTTCGGCTCAGGTCATGATCTCACGGTCCGTGAGTTCGAGCCCCACGTCGGGCTCTGTGCTGACAGCTCAGAGCCTGGAGCCTGTTTCAGATTCTGTGTCTCCCTCTCTCTCTGCCCCTCCTCTGTTCATGCTTTGTTAAAAAATAAATTAAAAAAAATATATTTAGGGAACATATATATCTCTGAATTAGGAAGACAGAAAGTTACATTCTTCCTACATTGCATCACATTGGCATCTTTTTAAAAAAATGTTTATTTATTTTGAGAGAGAGAGAGAGAGAGAGAGAGCGAGCGAGCATGCACATGAGCTGGGAGAGGGGCAGAAGGAAAGGGAGAGAGAGAATCCCAAGACTGACACGGGGCTCAGTCCCACGAACCAGGAAATCACAACCTGAGCAGAAATCAAGAATTGGACGGACTGAGCCAACCAGGTGCCTCTGGCATTGTTACTGAAAATCACTTCAGTATAAAAATGAACGTTTATTTCTGGATTCTCTATTTTTTCCAGTGATCTATATATCTGTCCTATGCCAATCCCAGGCTTTCTTAATTGCTGTATCTTTATATTAAGTTTTGAAATTAGGTGGTATATGTCCTCCAGTCTTTTTATTCTTTTTCACAGCTGTATGGACTATTACAGAAGACAGTCTCTAAGATGGCCCCTCAGTGACCCCCACTACTGCACATCTATGGCCTTGCATAATCCTCCTTGAGTAACTGGCTTATAACCAATGGAATATGGCAACACTGAGGAGATGTCATGTTCATCACTGGGTTACAAAAGACTGTGACTCCCATTTTGCTACCTGACTCTCTTGCTGGCTTTGGTTGTAGCAAGTAAGCTGTCGTGCTGGAGAGTCTGCAAAGCAAAGAACTGAGGCTTTCATCACAAGAGCTCTTAAAACACTGAATTCTGATAACAATGTAAGTGAACTCAGAAGTGGATTCATAATAAAGTGAGCCTGCAAATGAGATCCTGGTGACATGCTAGTTACAGATTCATCTGAGATGATGGACCAGAGGATCCAGCTAAATGGTACCTAAACTCCTGATCCACTAAAGTATGAGACTTAAAAATGTGTATTGTTTTAAGCTGTTAAACTTTGTGATAATTTGTTAAACAGCAATATATAATTAATAGAACTATTCTACGCCCTCTGTATTTACATAAGTCTTTTAGGATCAACTTGTTAATTTCTAAGAAAAAAATTGTTCAAACTTCTATAGAGATTACATTGAATCTATATGTCATTTTGGGGAGTATTAGCATCCTAACACTATATATATATTCCATTTACTTAAAATTTCTTTAATTGCTACCAACCTCTTTCATCAATATTTTATAGTTTTCAGTTTTTAGCTTTATAAAACCTCTTAGTATTTCCAAAATACTTTATTCTTTTTATTGCTACAGTGAATAAAGTTGTTTCATAATTTTATTTTTGATTGCTCATTGCTAGTATATGGAAACACAACTAATTTCTGTATATGACCCTACATTACCTCACCTTACTAAACTTGATTTAGTTCTAGTAATATTATTCATAGAATCCTTGCATTTTCTACATACGATATCGTGCTGTTGGCAAATATACTTTCTTCTTCCTCTCTAATCCCTAGGTGATTAAATTATTTGTCCTGCTTTTCTGCAATTCATAGAGGCTTCAAAACAATGTTGAATAATAAAAGTGATGAGAGAGAACACCCTTGCCTTTTTCCCAATCCTAGAAGGAAAGCAGTTATTTTCACCATTAAGTATGCTGCCAGCTGTAAGTTTTAATAGTTGCCTTTTATGAATTTGAGAAAGGTCTATTCTATTCCTAATTCCTTAATATTTTTTTATCGATAGATTGTATCAAATGCTTTTTTCTGTATCTACTGCAATGATCATGTAGTTTTACCCATTCCTTTATTAATAAGGTATATTAACATAAATAATACAATATCAACTGATTTTGAATGTTAAAGTAATTTGCATTCTTTAGATAAACTCTACTTGGTAATTGTATTTTATTTGTATTTGTATTTTATTTGTATTTATTGTATTTTGCTAATACATTTAAAAGATTTTTGTATCTATGCTTATATGAAGGACCTCACTTCTAACAATAAAACTACTGTCAAGATGACAAAATTGAGGTACATATATTACCTTATCTACAGGTTACAAGCAAAAAAAATGAGAAGAATGACATCTGAACTCAAGTATCTCTAAAACTAAAAATAATGCTCTTTCCACCATATCAGTGGTTCTCAATGAGTGCAGCACTATTACCTAGAAAGAATTATGGAAATTTGTAATGTCAGTTTTGATTGTCACAGTGACTAAGAAGTGCTCTTATGATTTACTGGGCAGAAGAATGAGCAGATAAGGATTCTAGACATCATACCGGAAGCTGAACAGTCTTATAATAATAATGGTCTTCGGTCCTGTCTGACTTCAGAATGTTCTACTGAGTATTAGTGAGAGTAGATAATTAGATGATTATCTGAGTCTGTGCCCCAAATATTTTTTTTCCAAGTATGCCATTACTGTGAAAAAGGTGGAAAAAAAAAAAATGAACTGTGGTTTTTGTTCAGTACTATACCAACAGTTGTTCCCCATTTTGGAAAATCCTATCATATCCAGTTATGCCCCTCATAGTATCCAATTAGACTATATGTCATATCTCCACCAGTCTGATTAGTAGCTATCAAATTTACAGTAATTCTCTATATAAATGCAAGCATCTAACTAATTCATTATGTCTTTAGCACTGTCCTGTTGATAGTACTTACTGAATATTGAGATAAATGTTACTTATTTTAAATTACTTTCATTTTAGGGGTGCCTGGCTGGCACAGCTGGTGGATTGTGCAACTTTTCATCTTAGGGTTGGGAGTCTGAGCCCCATGTTGGGTATAGAAATTACTTAAAAATAAAACCTCTTAAAAATCATGTTTATTTTATTTCTCTTTTTGTAGAATTTAGGACATCTATTAACTAGTTGAGTATTATTTATCTAGAGGGACACCTGGGTGGATCAGTCAGTTAAACATCCGACTTAAGCTCAGGTCACAATCTCACGATTTGTGGGTTTGAGCCCCACATTGGGCTCTGTGCTGACAGCTCAGAGCCTGGAGTCTGCTTCAGATTCCCTCTCTCTCTCTCTCTCTCTCTCTCTCTCCCTCTGCCCCTCCCCTGCTCACACTCTGTCTCTGTCTCTCAAAAGTAAATAAACATTAAACAAATATTTTTAAATATTATTTATCTAGAAAACCACAAACATCTAAGTATTCATGACACAATTCAAATTTATTCCACAAAAATTACTTTTCTAAATGTTTTAAAAGAAATATGTAGCTAGACTAATCTCAGCACCTTTTATACACTTAAAACAGGAAAGTAAATTTGCAAGCTTGCCTTCATTTGCCTATTTTTTTTTCTTTTGTAGCAAAAAGATCAAACAGAAATCTAGCCCTTCAACGTTCAAGTTCAAATGTAACTGTCTAAACAACACCTCATGTTGGTCAATACCTTTATATGTTCTTCTTTATATGTACAATGAAGAAAATCAAGTTTAAGAGTACAGAAAATAGTAGCCATTATGCTCCAATGTGGCAAATATTATAGCGTCAATTTAAGTAAATTCTAAAGGGTTATGAGGTCAAAATGCAAGACTGCATAATTTATCAGATCAAGCCAATCATTTTGAAAGTACAGAATTAAGTGAAACAACTGGCTCTTACTGCCTTTCATGAATAAAGGTTAATACCAATGTTTACCTACTTATACACGACGTGGTGTTTGTTTTTATAAACTTGATTCATTTAAAAAAAATTTCCTGACACTGCCACATTTCAAACCAATGGATCAAATTTAATTCACAGCACTACGTTACACTAATGCAAATAATATGTATTACTCTAAGTTTTTTTTTAAATTAAAATTGCCTCAGACATTTTGATTAATATGCTGTGAAAATAAACTCTCACTTTGGCACTAACAGGAACCAACAAACAATTCAATAGCACAAGAAATATGTTTATATGTAAATTCTGTATGCATTTTAAAGTTTAGTTCTGTTGTTTGGTAATTCTGCATAGTACTTCTCATACAGAAGAAAAGCTAGAGAAATGGGGGAGGTTTGGGAAAGCAAGTAAATATAAAATATTGGACCATCAAATAAAGGGGAAAAAAGTAATTTTTAGAAGTAGTTATTTTTCTTCTAATGACACAATGGGGTTCAGGTCACACTGCCCCAAAATATCACACCTTGGCATATTGAATATTTAAGCTGAAGGAGTTTGAGAAAATAGCATAAGCAGAAAAGTCACTCTGACTGTTCCCACACCCTGAAGAAGAAGAATTCTTCTTCATTGAAACAGGCAAAAAAAAAAAAAAAAAAAAAAAAAAAAAAAAAACCCTCATGTAAGAGATGCCCTCTCTGTATCCAGTGGTAAGGAGCATGCTTATCTCTGAAGACAAAGAGATGCCAAGAAGAATCCTAACAAACAGGTCTTGCTAAGTTCCCCTCAGTTTATTACAACTACCTCATACTCCTTAATCCATCACATTCCTCCATGACACTCTTCATCAAACGTAGCATAAAAGTGTATAGGTTTGTCTGAATCTTAACCTCCTTCAAAGGCTCTCATATCACAAAAAACTAATATTAAATGTGTATGCTTTTCTCCTGTTAATTCGTCTTTGTCTACTTTTCAGACCCAAGCCCGGGATCCTAAGAGGGTGCAGGGAAACTTCTTCCTCCTCCACAAAGGAAAAGACAGTAGTAGTTCACCTCTCCATAAATTAACATATTTTGAATTTTACATATTCCATTTTCTAAGTTATACAGTAACATGTGAAATGGACGCAACAGACAAAACAATGTCGCGAGTATTCAGAAATATACTGACTGTAAACTAATGTTACTTTTTCAAAATAAATCCCAAATTAAAGACTGTAACTGGATGAAGGGTTATTTGAACATGGCAGTATACACAAGGCAAAAATCACAACACAGATCAATTCTCTATTATTTTCTCATTTTACTCTACTCATAATGATATTTAGAAGAGAAATATTATTTCAGTTAAATTCAGTGATAGGAAATATCAAAATTTCACAAAAATTAATTTCTTGTGGTAAAATCACTTCAAGTAAATGTTCACTTAAGACAAAAAGAAGAGTTACAGCATGAAGTTACAAAGCAGAAGTTAATTACGTATTAAAATTACAAGTAATAATACAGAAGGGGACAACAGAAGAGGTAGTTTACAAAGAAAGGATGTTCAGATTGTAAAGCAATGAAATAGAAAAATGTAAAATTATGTTTGTGTATTTATTTCAAAGTGGATCTAAAATAATCTTAACTTGGTATTTTTTTCAAATTAATGTACAGCTGATTGCTACAAAAACTGATCATCTGACCCACAGATAATTTTGTTCATGAATCACTTGAAGGAAAATTTAAAGGTCATATAATCTAACCATCATCCTTTCCCATCTAACATAAAAAGTTTTCCAATAACAACCTTAACCCACAACTGGTCCATTCTAGGCTGAGACACCTAAATGAAGAAAAAAAAAATCAACCTGTCCTGAGTACCCACTCCATTTTAAGAAAGCACAGACTATCACATCGTTCATTTATTCACTCTACAAATATGTACCAAATGCCTGCTATGTGCCAAGCAATGAGGATACAGCAGCAAATAAAACAAAGTTTCTGTTCTCATGTAGGGACAATCAATCAATGGAAAAATTAATTTATAATACAATGTACTATATGCATTATACATTATTACATCAGAAAAGGTACTATGAAAAGAATAACTTAACCTGCTAATACAGATACAGAGATAGTGACAGAGGTACATGGGATGATTAGAAAAGACTGAGTTGGGAAGAGGCTGGTCAAAGAAGGACTGGCAAAGAAGGATGCAAAGATTAAGAGGATGTAAGCTATTGGACATCTAGGTAAAAATGTACCATAAGAGACATGTACCAAAGCTCTCAGATGGAAGTATGGTAAGTATATTCATGTAACAGCAATCAGCTCAGCACGGCCAGTACAAAGCCCCATGTCAGGCTCTGTGCTGTCAGTTCAGAGCCTGGAGCTTGCTTCAGATTCTGTATCTCCCTCTCTCTCTGCTCCTACCTCACTCACGCTCTGTCTCTGTCCCTCAAAAAATGAATAAATGCTAAAAAAATTTTAAAGCCTAAAATGGTTACTACTACAGAAAAAGTGTGCCAACTCATAATATGCGAGACTGATCATTTTGCTCTGGATCAGGTAAAGCAGCTGATGGGAGATGTTCAGATTTGAGTATATATATTTTTTAAATATTTATTTATTTATATATTTATTTATTTATTTATTTATTTAGAGAGAGAGAGAGAGAGTGTGAGAGAGAGAGAGAGAGAGAGAGAGAGAGAGAGAATCCCAAGGAGGCTCCACACTGTCAGTTCAGGGCTGGACATGGGGCTCAACCTTACAAACTGTGAGATCATGACCTGAGCTGGCACCCCTGAGCATATTTTGCTTAAGAGACAATAAAATTACCTGATACTGTGAGATGTGAGAGCAACAATGAAGACAAAGACAACTTCAGGATTTAGCCCAAGCAACTGGAATGATGGGATGATTACTAACAGTTATTGCCATTAAATGAGATGGGAAAGATTGTGAAAAAAAAAAATACACTGGAGAGGTTCAGTTTTGAAATGCTATGTTTGAGATATCTATCAAAAAGACAAGTGAAATATGCAATTAGATAGTGAAGTGTGGAGGTCAGGAAAGGAATATGAGCTAGAGATATAAAATTGGCAAGCACATGGTTGTTAAAACCTTGGAACTGAATAAGATCACCAGTGATTCTTGCTAAATAGAGAAGTGCTTTCAAAACTGAGCTTGGTGGGGGGCGGGGGGGGGGGCGGTTACAACATTCACACTTCAGGAAAATGAGGATGATCCAGCAAAGGCAACTGTTTTTGGAGTAACGTCCAATGATTTAGTACATTATGCTGTCTTGAAGCCTAATGAAAAAGTGTTAGAAAGAGAAGAAAATGATCAAGCATGTCATATGCCACTTAAAAATGAGCACCAGCTATACATTTATCCAAGGCATAAGCAAAAAGAATTAACAAAATGGAATGGAGGGCAGAGTCTTGCAACATCAGAAACATTTCTCCTTAGTGATCCAGCTCATGTATTTTATCATATGCATGACAGTTCTAAAAACCTTGCAGATGCCCTGCAGAATGTGTCAATATACATGCCTTAAGAATTGTTAAAAATATTCATATGCTTGACTTAGTAATTCTACTTCTGGGACTCAACTCTGAAAAGTTAACCTAAAACAGAAATGTGTTTTTGGACCAGACATTACTCCTAATTATCACTCAAAGTGCTTTTCTTTACACTTTGCACTGAACTACTCAAAGTTCCTTAAGGATGTGATACTGAATCATATCCTTGGCATCACTCTCAGCCTAACTGAGAGTTCATTAGCCATTACTGTCAGTGACATCTTTATATTCTAAATATTTCAATATATCTATCACTGTGATTTATCATCCTCTATTATATTTACTGTTGACATGTCTTTCTCTTCTATTGGCAAATACCCTACTTAAGAGCACAGTTCTCTGCATGGGTTCAGTAAATGTTTATTATATTCAATTGCCAAATGAGTAATAAAAAGTGTTAGTACCACGTGGAATTCAGAAAGTGGAACAGAAAATCCAGGGAAAGAGCTTCCTAGACCTAAAACTTATGACAGCCTTTGAGCAATAAAAAGTACAAGACCTCAGAAAAGGCAGGAAACCAAGGGAATAAAACACACATGAGGGTACAATTTTAAAACCACTACTTGAAAATTATATTCCATAAATTACAGATGACCAAAGAAGAGTACTGGATTCAGTGTGAAACTTTAACATCCCCCTTCATGTTTGCTCCATGCCCATCAACCTCAGTTGCACTGGAATAGTTTCTAAGGAAAAAAAACAACAAAAAAACAAGAGAAAAAAAGTTCAAGAACTAAATGTTGGAATACAAATATCTTTGTATTTGTTTGTATTTGATAAGCCATGGAATTTACTCTCAAGGGTATCTGTCTTCTTACAGGGAAGACAAATAATTGTACTTCAACGTTCTAAAAATAGTAGGTACTTTCTTTTTCTGGAATATAGGCAAATGTAGAGGAGTTAAAAGAAAAGAAACAGCTAGTGGAGGAATATCAGAGTTTATTGGCCAGGAGAAAGAAGTGGGTACTGAAGATACCCGAGGAGTGGGTGAGAAAATAGGAAAGAGTATGTGGCAGAAGCCAATAGAAGATAACAACTAAGAAGAAAGTGATTACCTCAACAAAGGTCATAAACAAAAAATTGTATTACAATACTTCTGACAATGAAGAGATCACAGGACTCCTGGCAGAACAGTTTTTAACCCACTGCAATACACTAAGATGAAGAGGATGAGGAAGTAAAAAGTTCAAAAGTGAGAATTCTGACTGTGAAGGGAAGGTAAAAAAAAAAAAAAAAAAAAAAAAAGAGAGACTATGCAGGAGGAGTCTTTGTCAAAGGGATGCTTAGTGGTGTTTGATGGGGAAAAGAATTCTTTGTACTGAAAACTGTCCCATGGATATTATGTTCCCTGGATTCCAACAATAAATGTTTATAAGCTTTCCAGTCATTGTAAAAACCACTCCCCATCTCTAAATGGCCCCTGGAAGGATGGGGTACTGTTTCTGACTGAGAACAATTCAATGGCAACGCATGCTAAAAAAAAAAGAGTTTCTTTTTTTTTATAGCTTAAAATAAACTCATTAGTATTTTGAAGTATGGTGGAACTAAAGTGGGAATGAGTTGAAGGAGACTGTATCAGAGGGCCTCTATTTCACCAAAGATGAGTTTATCTGTTAACACCACCCTATGATTTCAAGTAAGGCTTTCTGCTTTCTTCACATTATCAAATTTTATGAGAACTTTTCTCATTACTTCTTTTTACTAGCCATTCATTCATTCCCTAAAGTTATAATCTGGCCTCCACGATTTACATGCTACCAAAACAGTTCTAAGTTAACTAGTACTTCATTGGTTGACAAATCTAAAGTTCTTCTCTGAGGTAATTTTGGTTTTGATCACCTGCTATCACTGGACATGCTCCTTCTTCAAGCCACTCTTCTTCTACCACTGTCCTACTTCAGGTACTTGTTCAGTCTTGAAATACTGAAATACCTCTTGTTTCTGTCTTCCATTCCATCTCTTCCAACACTTAGTCCATTTGATAGAAGACAACAAAATCACCTTACTGAAAAATAGTTCTTAGATCATTTATTAGCTTAAAAACTTTAAAATGGCTGACAGAGTAAAGCCAAATTTCTTGTTCCCAATATTTAAGATCCTTGACAGTCGCCTCCTAGCCTATCTTTCTGGTTTCAGTTCCCACCAATCAGCTTTACAAGTCATTCACTCTAAACAAACAGAACTTCTGAGTATTCTCTGTATCCACACCTCTAGTTCCTGTGTCTCTTCACCTATCTTCCCTCTAAAGCTAATGCCTTTCTGTTGCAAAACCATATAGCCAGTTCTTCCTCAGACACTTAATTGTAACTCCTACATGAAGTCTTTCCATATCTTCCATCAGTTAGCAAGAGCCATACCCTTCTAGAACATGAAATGCACCTTATTTGTACCTTTTTAGTATTGCTGTTGAGTTTGTAGATTTCCATATAAATGTCTTGCCTCAAATATAAATTTCATTAACAGCTACTATTTGCTAAAAATTAATAGACTATTACATATATCACTCTATATCCTCTCAACACCTCTATGAGTTATCTGAATCTAATATATATGAAGACTCAGAAATTTTAAAAATTACATAGATTAGCAAGTATTCAATACATGTTTTTATTTTTTTTAACATTTTTATTAATTTTTTTAGAGAGAGAGACAGAGTGTGAGTGGGGGGAGGGGTAAAGAGAAAGGGAAACAGAATACGAAGCAGGATCCAGGCTCTGAGCTGTCAGCACAGAGTCCAACGCGGCACTCGAACCCACGAACCATGAGATCATGACCTGAGCCGAAGTTGGATGCTTAACCAACTGAGCCACCCAGAAGTCCCTCAATAAATGTTTTTATTTTATTTTTTTATTTTTTAAAAATGTTTATTATTTTTGAGAGAGAGGGAGCAGAGTACAAATGGGGAAGGGGCAGAGAGAGAGACATAGAATCTGAAGCAGACTCCAGGCTCTGAGCTGTCAGCACAGAGCCGAACTCAGGAAATGTGGGATCATGACCTGAGCCGAAGTCAGACGCTTAGCCCACTGAGCCACCCAGGCACCCTGACAACAAGTATTTTTAAATTAATACACGATTATTCCAAGATGAAATACCACTCTCAAGGTTTACAAATACATAAATATGTCACCTTAAGTAAACCAAAGGCAGAACTCCAAAAATAATGTAAGAAAAGAGCATACAATGAGAGGCTGTATTCAAATATAATAACAATATTAACAGTTACAATTTATGCTATCTGCACAATTGTGCAGAGCACTTTCTATATGCATAGTTATTTTATGTTCACAACGATCCTTTAAAATACTGTTTTCAAAAATAAAACAAAATAAAATAAAATAAAATAAAATAAAATAAGTATTGTTTTTATTGAACAAGGTTTAGTGGGGTTATGTCACTAGTCCAAAATCTCAAAGCTAAAATAAATAAAAATCTGAGTTTTTTTACTTTAAAGCCCTAAATCTAGAGTAGCTAGTGAAAAGGCCCAAATAGTTAAACCTGAAAGAAAACAAAATACACATTTGGGCAATTTCATGTTTTTTTTTTCTTGAGAAGTGGATATCTAACTAATGTAACAGGTCATATAATAAATCAGAAAATGTTCTATTTTTTCCTAACATCCCCAAGCAGATTTGGGGTGTGGGGACTTTAAAAAATTACAAATTGTTATTTGAAGTGATATTTGTTTCCAGAAAGCAATAAATGAAGTATATATTAAGTGAAAAATATAAAATATAGTAAGAAATTTCAAACTAGAAACACAGCAGCAATGTAACTATGTTATTTTAAAAGACAACAATAGAGTCAACAAAAAGATACAATATAATATGTAAACTGATATATTTATGAGTACAAACTCACTCATACTAGGACTTTTCTGTAAGTGTTTCTGGTCAGATGGTAACTTGTTAATATGTGAAAGGAAGTTTATATTAAGATATAATAGAAAAATAAAATTTACATTAGCAAAAGTAAAATTAACTGCCATGAATGTCAGTGCCACTAACCAAGTTTTACTTCATTAGAGTAAATGACCAAGAAAAACAATCTACCTCTACTTACAATAATTGAAACTAATCAATGTTGTAGTCTTTCAAAAGAATCACGAGAACTCTGGGAGAGAGCTAAACAGGAGAAAACAACATGTTTATTACTGCTGTGACTAAATGGGATTAACTAATCCTATGAGATAAAGTTATGAATTAAGTGAAGCTCAAAACACTAAAGGAAAATTTGTGGGGAGAGAATGCAAATAGCTCCCTAATTATCTACAGCCTATTAACAAGCAATCCTTATTACTTGCAATTAAAATCCTCTTAAATTTTATGGCAAAAGTTCATTGAAACGTTGAAAATTATATGCTAATTATTATACTGTAAAGCACATTTAGTATGTACTTTACTATGGGCTCAATAAATAATAAAATATCAAATTCTAGGTGATATAGTGACTAATTATTTTTGCTAAAGGGATAACACCATGAGGTGTGAAGCCAGTGTGGGTTCCTGCTACAAATTCACAGAGATACAGTACTAGAATATCCATAGCCACAGATCACACATGAATAGAGACAGAACAATTCTGTTCAACACTGAATTCCCAACACCATCACAGTATATGGATAGGTAGGCACTTAAGTATTTGTTGAAGAAATTAGTTGTAGGGGGTATGAAAATACACATATAGTAGTTCATTTGTACTATTTACTTTCAGGTTCTAGATCTTCACAGGTTATCACACCATTCATTCACTGGTTTTTGTAACAAATCCCACACTATAGACTTTTAAAATTATTTATGTATTATTTACTTTATATCTAATACCTTCATGATGGCCTAGACCAACTTTGTTTTGTCTCTGACTACATCATAGGACCCAACACAAATTAAGAAGTCAACAAAAGTAACTATGAATGATGAGAGATACCAACTAGACTTGTGGTGATCATTTTTTGCAATTTATACAAATATCAAATCATTACACTGTGCTCCTGCAACTTAAATAAAGTTATGTCAATTATATTTCAATAAAAAAGTCAATAAACATTCGTGAAAGGAGTAAGCGAATGAGTACATGAACAAAAAGTATGTTACTACAGATTGCAATTTCCTGAGACATCATATTCTTCAGTAAGCAAAATCCTATGGTCTAAGGAACCCATATATACATATAAGCCCACGTATACAAATGATCTAAGTCATGGAGCAGCTACAATGATGGCTCTTTTAACTAAGGACTCCCCCTCCCACACCCCACTATCATCTTCACATCTATGTAGGTTAGGGGAAGGTCTTAATAAATTAAATATCCAATCAATATTCTATTTTCCTCTCCTTTATTTATTTACAGTTGACTTTTCTTTCTTTTTTTTTTTTTTTAGTAAGTGTATTTATTTGAAAGAAAGAGAGAGAGAGCATGTGAGTTAGCAGGGGAGGAGCAGAGTGAGAAGGAGAGACAGAATCCCAAGCAGGCTCCATGCTGTCAGTAAGGAGCCTGACATGGGACTTGATCCCATGACCCTGGGATCATTACCTGAGCCAAAATCAAGAGTAGAACACTAGGGGCGCCTGGGTGGCGCAGTCGGTTAAGCGTCCGACTTCAGCCAGGTCACGATCTCGCGGTCCGTGAGTTCGAGCCCCGCGTCAGGCTCTGGGCTGATGGCTCGGAGCCTGGAGCCTGTTTCCGATTCTGTGTCTACCTCTCTCTGCGCCCCTCCCCCGTTCATGCTCTGTCTCTCTCTGTCCCAAAAATAAATTAAAAAACGTTGAAAAAAAAAAAAAAAAAAAAAAAAAGTAGAACACTAAACCAACCGAACTACCCAGGCATCATTACAGTTGATTTTTTAAAATCAGGATCCTTAAATAAGGTCCATATATTGGGCTTGTTAAGATATCTCTTAATTCTCCTTTTATTTTTATTGTGTTGGTCACCTATTCTTGAAGAAACAAAGTTGTTTATACTATAGATTTTTCCACATTCTGAATTTTCCTGATTGCCCACTTGTGTCATCATTTAACATGTTTACCTTTCCCTGAGCTTCTTGTAAACTAGTTGCTACATTTACAGCAGTAAAGTCCAACAGGAATATAATGCAAGCCTCATGTATAATTTAAACTTTTCTAGTAGTCACATTAAAAAGGGGAAAAAAACAAAGTTAATTTAATAATATATTTGATTTAACCCAATATATCCAACATATTATCAATTTAACATGTAATCAATATAAAATATTACACAATTGACACTATTTTTTTCATCCCTTCCTTGTTTTGATTTGATTCCAAATCCAGTGTGTATTTTACACTTGGCACATCTCAATTCAGACTAACCACATTTCAAATGCTCAAAAGCCACATGTGACTAGTGGCTAACATACTAGACTACACCGATACCAAGATTTGATGAAATGGAGTTGGAAATGTCTGTTTGTCTCTCTTTTCCAATGGTAATATTGATCTGTGAATTCTGGTGTCCATTAATTAGAAACTTCCACGTAACTTTTTACATAATGATTTTAGTAGGCATTGGTGATCATTCCCCAGACCTGATTTTTGCTATTCTATTATTACTTCTGCATTTATTACCTACAGTACTTCAATTAAAAAGAAATTTCTCTCATCAATGTAGTTACTCTGAGGTACAGCTTATATAGGAAAATAGGATGAATGTCTGTTTTCTTCCCTATAATAATCAATTTTGAGAATTACAGACTGGTCCCCTGAATCCTCTGGAGTAATCCACAAAGATTTTTATAGCTATCGTTATGAACTAATAGATTTAAACATAACATGCTGTGTTTCACTGTAACACAGTTATTTTTCTTTTAGATTTTCAGACTGCCCCCTCTTTGATCAATGAAGTTCTTTCCATGTGAGCTCCTAAAAACTTTATTTGACAACAAAAACCTTTAATAGTTCCCTCGCCTTCTGCTATAATAGATTGGTGCAGACTGATCTTAGCAATCCTGGAATCCAGCATTTTTCCTAGGAGACTCAACTCATTTTATTCGAAAATGGTATTTAGAGAACATAATGTAGGTTCAAAAATGCAAACTGCTATCACATTGTTTGTTGGGCATCCAGAAGAAAAAACAGGAGAATAAACTTCTTAATGAGGAACATACACATTTATACAGATTGAAACAATTCAAATTTGGGGTAAAAGGGTTTTTCCTTAACTTCGTCAATTTTTATGTATCTTCCTGTTTTCTCTTGCTTTGAAAAATCTTAGTTCCCATAGCATTAACATAATTACTTATTTGCTTTGAATTGCGTGGTCATAATTATATCTCCGGATATATCAGAAACTTATTCACTAACTGAGAAAGAAGAGAATGAATGAATAAAAGGCCACTGCTTTTGAGAAAATTTTAAGAATTTAGTTCAAAATAACAATTCAAATAATACTACTAACAATATGATTACCAAAAACAGTATAATACTTCTTTAAAGCTTTCTTTTTGTCCTTAGCATATGTGTGTTTGTGGGAGGAGGGAGAAAATAAGGAGAGGAAAAAGTCCCCAACAGAAATCTTCCAATAACTAAGTTTTAAAGTCACTTGAAATAATCTCTATGTAGTATATGATACCCAACTGACATATTATATCTGGCTTCCAAATTAGCCATTAATTTAAAATTGTTTTTTATAATTATGGATTAAAAGTCCAATATATAAAACAAGGTCTATTCAGGGGCACCTGGGTGACTAAGTCAGTTAAGTGTCTGACTTCGGCTCAGGTAATGATCTCGCAGTTTGTGGGTTCGAGCCCCGCATCAGGCTCTGTGCTGACAGCTCAGAGCCTGGATCCTGCTTTGGATTCCGTGTCTCCCTCTCTCTCTGCCCCTGCCCCCACTCGTGCTCTCTCTCTCAAAAATGAATAAACATTTTGAAAAAATTAAAAAAAAAAAAAACAAGGTCTATTCAGAAGTCTATTTTCAATTCCTGTTTTTCCGCCTTGTCCTATCTTCTTAACGTCATTTTTATTAGCTTTTGGTTAAAACTTCCATTTTAAAAAGTATAAGCAAATACACTTATAGTTGTATTTGCAGCCCCTTCCTCAAATATATGGCAGCATAATATACATGAGCTTCTCTGTCTTTCTTTGTTCATTTATACTGGTGACCATTTCTAAAGCAGTTTAAGAGCTATTCTTCTTTGTGCAGATGTACAATGGTTTATTTAATGTTTCCTCCATTTGGTGGACATTTTGATCATTTAAAATCTTTTCCTATTACAAATACTGCTGTGACAACCAGCCTTGGTGCAAACATCTTTTTAATTATTTTTGTCACTGAATCTTTAAGATAGGTTTCTAAACTGGGGTTGCTAGGTCAAGGATTAAATGCACGTGTAATCTTGGTAGATATTGCAAAAAACTGCCCTCCATAGGACTTGAAAATTTTTGTATTTTTTCTAATAATGTATGCTTTCTTAACACTTCATGAGTATGGACTCAAAAACTGCCATGTGTCAAACCAAAAGTTTACTGTCAAGATATACAAGTATAATAGAAATGGCCAGAATACTGCTTCCATTTTTCACACCACTGCCAAGAGCAATACTTACCTCTTTATTGAACTCAGAAGAGAAAACAGGCAATTGGGGTGCCTGGGTGGCTCAGTCGGTTAAGTGTCCGACTTCAGCGCAGGTCATGATCTCACGGTTCGTGAGTTCGAGCCCCGCGTCAGGCTCTGTGCTGACAGCTCGGAGCCTGGAGCCTGCTTCGGATTCTGTGTCTCCCTCTCTCTCTGCCCCTCCCCTGCTCACGCTCTGTCTCTCTTCTCAAAAATAAACATTAAAATTTTTTTTTTAAAAAAGAACAGAAACAGGCAGCAATGTTAATAAAAAATTATCCTTTAGGATTAATTTTTTTGTCTAATGACTAGGTTTTCATATTATTTCAAAATATCAAATACTATTCAATAAAAATCTTAGTGACATGGAATCTCAAGGGCTATTCTCCAAAGGTTCTATATCGGGATGCTGTCTGGGAAGGGCTATTTATCGTCAACTGTCACTCCTCAAATTTGCTTGTATTCTCTTCTCATCTCAAACTGAGACTACCTTGTAGCATCTTTTCATACTGGGGGAGGGAGTGTAATGATAAGATTCTGACATTATTTTCATTTGTCATATATCATACTTCTCTGCTTTCAAAATATCTGTCATTTGTACTCCACACCACCAATCCTAATTGTAACTGTCACTGTTGCTAAGATCCACTGTCCCTCCAACTTCTGTTATTTTTTGGTGTTATTTTTTATCTTCTATCGTGTTTCTCAGTTCCTAATGTGAAAGGTCTAGACTTCCAATTAATAGCATCAGCCAATCTTCATTTTCATCTAGTTGCAAAATGCATATAAGACCTTTCTCAGGGATATTCATTTATGACTGGGTGCTCAGGAACTGCTTCTAATTTATCAAAGAAAGCTTATTTGGTCTGTGTTTGCATGTTATTCTTTCCAACTATTTTTACAATGAGCACTATATAAAAGGTACTGTGAAAGTATTACGAACAGAAATAGTCACTGCCCTAAGGAACTCCTAATCTACTTGAGATAAGTTATACACATAAAAAGCCAAATATATACCATATAAGCCAAAGGCATGGTGTTGACTTTCAATGTTATAAGAGCTCATAGAATTCATATACCATGACCCAATGGAAGAATCCCTACTCACACTTGGCTTTTAAAAAGTAGGCTCAACACTTGGTATTGTATGTAAGCAATGAATCACGGGAATCTACCCCCAAGACCAAGAGCACACTATATACATTGTACGTTAGCTGACTTGACATTGAATTATATTAAACAAAAAACTAAAATACAATACAAATAAAAAGTAGGCTCAAACAAGTTTAGAAGAGAGATGTACAGGTAGATGTAATAATGTGAGCAAATGTATAAATCAGAAAAGGATAGTCAGCTAGCCATGAGAAGACAGACTTCACTTATGAAGGAGACAAATTTTTGTTGTTGTTTTCTAAGGCAAACTACACTTTAGGCTTACTTTAAAAGAAAACACATTTTTTTTCTTTAGACCTAATAATTTGTTAAAAATTTTTCCAGGCCATATAAGGAAACAGAAGATTTCTCTAGTAATAATCTCTACGGGTTATAATTTTTACTATTAGCATGACATGTTTCTGTCAGGTTGAAGCATTTAACATTGTGTTTACATGTAAAGTTAGAGGAAAGTATTTATTCTAAAGATTAGTACGTCAAAATACAGAAAAACTAAGTTCCCAAGGAATGTTCATTAACAAAATACCCTCATAGTACGCTTCCTCAGAACACAAAAATTAATATTGTAAAAAGATGATTTTCAGCTCTTTTTTAAGGTATACCGGAGTAAAACAAAGTACTTGTATTTTTTATTTTTCCGAAATACTTAACATTTAGATTTTAACTTATTAATAATAATAATAGTAATAAACACATGTTTACTATATGCCAGTCATTATTCTAAGTGCTTTGTATACATTTGTCACAAAGTTAATACTACAAGATGTAACAGTTTGCTTTCTTAAAGTCATTCTCTTAATATTTTTATGGGGCTTAGTTCTTACATCAAATGTTTTATGTGCCATTATTTTGCTTTTACTGCAAAAGAAAGATCTGGCTCCCAAAGATAAAGGAGATTTTTGGTAAATGGTGAAGGTAAAGAAATAAATGACCCACTTGGCTAGTGTGTAATTACACTGCCTGAGATTGTAACTATCTATCACATGAAGGAGGATGACACCACACTAAGGGGTGAGTCAAAGGAGATAGCCTTTGACTAACTACGGGACCCTGACGATCGATACTCCACAGATAGTGTGCTCTCAAAAACAATTGAATTCTAAAAAAGTTTGAAAATAGATTCCCCCTTCCTTCTGATACTGATCGGAGACCTATCTTGACCTTATTCTGGAAGAGCAATACTTTCTTAAAAAGGTATATGAAACACATAAATCCTTTCTATCTCTAGATTGTTCGTTCAAGTGGATATTTAACACATTCCTATTATAATGACACTCCTACAAGCAAAAAGCCTACTGTAATCCTTCTTTCTTTATTACATAAACATGCATTTTCAATTAGCTGTTATCAAGTTATCACTTAACACATGACACGTAAATGTCCCAAAGACTTAAAATGTGAAAAATCTAATGGAAAATTTAAATTTCCAAATGAAGTCTGCAGTATCTATTTAAACTTGACACTTAATAAATGCAAAGAGCAAGCAGAAAGAAACTTTAAAAGGAAAATGTAAGTCCATGTAATATTTCACAAAATGATTTTATAGGATAATCAGATTTATTGTAATGCACTGGGTCATACTTTCTTAAAAATCCTTAGACTGTCAGAGTAACTCCTACTACCTTAAAAAGTTATTAAATTCACTAACCTACATCATGAGTATACTACTTTCATCTTCAAATTATATCATACAAAATTTCCATAATTTTTGGATCCTATGCTTAAAGTACCTATAACTAAAGAGGCAAGTATCTAAAACACACTTCAAAGCCCCAAAAAGATAATTAAGTGGAAAGCGAAATCTAATCTAAATCCCACTTTCTTTCCACAGAGGCTTATATGATACCAAATATATTCCATGAGATCATAAATTATTATAATGGTTAAAGATTATAAAATTAAGCTTTATAGGAAACTGAGACTTTCCAGTTTCCTGTAATATCACTACTACAGAGGATGAGAGAGTGAATACATGAAAGCACCATTGGATTCATGCAAAATGCCATTTGTAAATGGCAAATGTAAGTAATGAGAAGGTATACTGCACAAAATCACAGATCATCTCTATTCTATAGGGCTGCAGTAATATGATCCCACCCAAAGTACAAATTTGTTAGGATGAAAGAATCACCCGGGAGCTCTTTAACAATTCAGATAAATAGCCACGCCTAAGACCAATTAAATCTCTGCACTGTGATCCAGGCAAAGGATTTTTTAAAGCTCTCCAATTTCCAATGTGTGACAAGGTTGAGAACCACTGTGGTATGGTACAGATTTGTTTGCAAAGGTGAAAGAAGTTTGAAATTGACAAAAAGAAGCGATGCATGATAAGGAAATGAGAATACTGATAACAATAGATTATATTTTAATACAAAATCTCTAAAGGATGAAGGAAGTTAGAGGAAAGTCCCACAAGCCTTACAAATTAGCAATTTAATTAACAAATTCTGTATAAAGTGCAAATATAACTTTAATAGTTAAATTTATTGAATTGCTCATATTTGTACTTTGACATAATTTATTTAACAAAATGTAGTCTAGCTAAAATAAGTCACACTCAGGTAATGGAAACTGTGATTGTCTGGAGGGAATTAATATTTAAGAAAAGAAAGGGATCTAAGATGAGACAAGGTATGCCAATGAGTATCACTTCCATGAATGCCTACAAAAATTTGTTAAGATCGTAAATATGATGTAAAAATATCAGAAATATTTTGAGGATAGTAAATTTCACCCCTAAACACACAGTTTATTCCTGGTTTCCAGTTCAATTTAGGATAGTTTCACGCAACCCTTTCCTACTGAAAAAAGGAGAGAAATGCATAAAAGTGTACAAAGAAATATCCACACATTCTCATATTAATGTTCTTTTCTTTCCTTCATTCAGTGCCAAATACTGTAAATAGTATATGCCAAGTAGTGGTCCAGGGATTGAGAATACTGAAACGAATTAATTATAATCTTCTATTTCCATACTTTTCAGGTACTGGGAAAAACAGAAAATGTGTAGGAGGTGGTCACGGAGGAGCCAGTGGAGGAGGTCATCAGGAGGATATGACCACCTAACAACCAACAAACTGGACCAGGGCAATTTGGAGGCTCCTTATCACCACATCTGTCCTTGGAATTTGTGTTCTGCCCACTGTTCCTACACAGGAGCCACTTCAAGGATGCAGCTTTGAGAGAGTAATGTTATTGAGACCATCTGGACTGTCATGACTGAATCCCTTTAATGTCTCTATACAGATTCTTAAAATTCTGGCAGGCAGGTGCAGAGATCTAATTCATCTAGCACCTGTCCAAGACAGGCCTTGTATATAAGTTTCCTTCCTTCTTAAAACTACTTATTAAATCTGGACTGGTCTGCCTCTTTATTGGTCTCTCCTTTCCTTCTGTATACAGGTGTCAGCTTCACATGTCACCAGGGTAACTTCCAAGGCTGCAAACCAACAAGTGCTTTGATACATATATTTATCAAGTGCTAAAATAACACAGATGAGCAAGGAAATAATTTACCAGGCAATTTTACCAGAGAAAAAGAAGAGACAAAGGCTCGTAAAGTACACAGAGGTAGTTCTATTCAGATGGGTTTTGAAAGATAAATAGGAATTCACTAAATAGGTAGGATGGGGAGAACACTAAAGACACAAAGAAGAGCATGAGTAAAGACGAAGAAAAATGTGTCTCGAATGCAAGTTACCTACTGTGGCTAAAGACACATGGAAAAGATGAACGGCAAGGCAGATTGAAGAGGGGCCTTGAATGTCATGTCTTAAGTTTATCAACAGTGACAGAGTTTAGTAAGAATACTATGGAGGATACAACAGTGTTAAGAGACATTGAGGGCAAGGAAACTAATTGGTAGGTTACTTGTAGACTTCTAGAACCAGAAAATTTTCAATGGATCTAGGTTTAATCATAACTAATTATTATAATGGGCTGCATAGATAAGCAATGGAAAGCTATTCTGATCTCAGAATAAACGCTGAATTTTTGTCTTTTCAAAAAATGCCAAATTATTGTTTGACATCTTATCTAAAATGGACTATGGCATGTTTGTTTGCATGACTTGCCCATGAAAGATAGGAATTAAGAATTAACACTGCCATTTAAGAATTGAGAAAACAGAGGTTAAGGTTAAAAAAAAAATTCTAATTAGAAAAGCTGATTTTCAAATTTAGAGCTATCTGAGGTGAAAAGCCATGATCATACTTCTCTGTCAAAATTATTTTATAATGTTGTTGTAATCACGAAAAGACTGTAACTTTAAGAAGCCTAACAACTTCTGATTATTTTTCTTTTTAAAAATAACTAAAAGATTTTATAAGACTTTTTTGAGATCTAACTAAAATACAATTTTATGGTTTTGATAAACGAATACAGTCATGTCAGGATCAATACGGCTCTTTTTAGATTCAATGATTCACTAAGAGGACTCAGAGGATTCAGTACATAGTCATCATCATGACCATGATTTCTTATAACAAAAGGATGCAAGGCAAAAATTAACAAAGAGAACATGTGTGAAATGTTTGTGCAGGAAAGCTCATTAGAGATTCAACTCCCAAGATTTTTATTTGGGACTGGTCACTAAGGCATCCACTACCTACTATGCACCATAGTTCTAGCCTCCCTGAAGGAAACTGGATGTTTAACATATGTTATATTGCTTATACACTCTAGGAACAGTGAGTCACTCTTATAGTTATAGAAACTGTTATATTTGCATCAGGAACTATTCACCATTCTAGTTCCCATATGCCATCCAAGGGTCAACCTGATAATCAGCTCTTTCTAAGGTAAGATTTAGCTACATTAACTTGTCTACAGAGTTGTGTAATCACAACACAATCAAGAACAGTCCTATTACACACATGAGCACACACAAAAAATGTTCTTTACCACTCTGTAGTCAACCTCGACAAATCCCAGGTCTGATTTTTACCCCTACATTTTGCCTATTTCAAAACATCATACAAATGAAAACATAAAATACATAGCCTTTTGGGCATTTACGATTCATCCACGTTTTCCTATCAGTAATTTATTCTTTTTTTTTTTTTTTTATTGCTGAGCAGTAGTCCACTATAAGAATATATCACAGATACCTTTATGTGCTACAAACATTCAGAATAGGTTGTGGGTTGTTTCTTTTTCTGTTAACTATATTTCCATTTCACTTGAGTCAATATTTAAGAGTAGGGTTCTCAGGTTACATGGTAACTTTATAAGAAGCCAACAAATAGTTTTCCAAAGTGGCAATACCATTTGCATTCCATTTTGCATTCCTACCAGCAATGTGTAAAAGCTCCATAACAGTTTGAAATAAAGGTATTCAGTGGTTTCCTTATAACTTCATGCAGATCCTAAAGAAGAAATCTAATTGGTTGGGTGAGTGATCACGTAACAAAAAGCATACACCAAAGTATTCCTTTTCCACATGGCAAAACTCACTCATCTTTCAAAATCCAGTTTAAATGTAATTATTTTTCCTATAAACTTAGAAAAAAATTAATGACTCCTTAGTTATTCTGTCACATCATTTTGTTCATAATACTAGAATTTAAGCAGTATTTATTATATGATATTATGGTTATTTACACATATCTGTTTCCCTGTTTGTTTTTCATTCCTTGATAATATTATGACTTGTTCTGCTCTGAATTTCTATCACATCAGTACCAAAGACCTAGCAATCAACAGTTTCTCCTAAAATAAATGAGGAAAGACCCTCTAATCTGGCCCAGATAGAGCAACAGTAATTTATCCTAGAAAATAAAACAACCACAAAAACCAGATAAACAAAACAATAGTTTTCATGACACTGGACATCGGACAACAAAAGACAGAGATCTTTGAGATGGGAAACAAACAAAGTGAGCCCTATAATTTCCCTAGCTCACTGTCTTGAGAACTTCTAGCTTATAGCACTGGAGGGGAAAGCTTAGCAAAGTTCAGTGGACTCCAACTTCAAGAGACAGAACTAAAAGTTCATAGGACAGGGGTACCTGGATGGCTTAGTCTATTAAGCGTCCGACTCTTGATTTCGGCTCAGGTCATGATCTCACAGTTGGTGAGATCGAGCCCTGCACTGGGCTCCGTGCTGAGTATGGAGCCTGCTTAGGATTCTGTCTTTCCCTCTCTGGCCCTATTCCACTTACACTTTCTCTGTCAAAAATAAATAAATAAACTTTAAAAAAAAAAGTTCAGGGGTGCCTGGGTGGCTCAGTCGGTTAAGCTTCTGACTTCGGCTCAGGTCATGATCTCACCGGTGCATGTGTTCAAGCCCTGCGTCAGGCTCTGTGCTGACAGCTCGGAGCCTGGAGCCTGCTTCGGATTCTGTGTCTCCCTCTCTCTCTGCCCTTCCTCCTCCCTCCCTCCCTCCCTCTCTCTCTCTCTCAAAAATAAACATTAAGAAAAATATTTTTTAAAATAGTTCATAGTACAAAGTACTGAAAAGGAAAGAACTGAACAGAGAAATAACACCAGAGATGTAAAGGAGATTGCCCTCAAGTACTTTGCAGAGCACTAATTATCACAGGCATGTGAGGAATCTACCCTAAGCCAAGGAAAGAACTAAAATGAGAAAAAGTTCAATATTCTCCTTTCAAAGGACAAACAGAAAATCAGTAAGGTTATATAAGACTTGAACAACACTATCAACCGACTTGACCTAACTAACATTTCTAAAATACTACACCTAATGACAGCAGAATATATACAATTTTTCAGCATACTTGCAACATTCACCAAGACAAATGATATTCTGGGCCAGAAAACAAATTTCAATAAATTAAAAAGGATTCACATCATACAAAGTATGTTTTCTGAATGGAATTAAGTCAGAAATCACTAACCAAAAAATTCTCTAGAACACTGGAAATATTTGCAAACTAAATAACACCTCTCTAAATATCCCTGGCTCAAAGAAAAAAAAATCAAAAGAGAGTTACAAAATATCTGGAATAAACCAAAAAAGGAAAATAAAACTAATCCAAATGGTAGAATGCTAAAGCTGTACCACAGAAGACTAAGTGCCTATATTAGAAGAAATGTCTAAAGTCAATGACCTTAAGAAAAGAAGAGCAAATTAAACCCAAAGCAGAAGAAAGGAAATAATAAAAATCACAATGAAAATCAAAGACTCTTAAGACAAAAACCAAAAGATAAAGAAAATATGAAAAACCCATGAAGCAAAAAGAGAGAAAAGATACAAATGCCAATATCAGGAATGAGAGAGAGGCAACATCACTACATATTTTGCAATCATTGAAAGAATAATAAGGGAATATAAAAAATAACTTGATGCTACCAATCTGAACAACTTTGATAAGTGAAAAGAGCTCAAATGTATTAAAGAAATTGAATTTATAGTTTAAAAACTCACACAATAAAACTCCAGACTAACTTGGCTTTATTACCAAATTCTATAGAACATTTTAGGAGAAAATATCCATTTTACATAAACTATTCAGATTTTGATGAAGAAGAAACACTTCTTGCTCATTCTATGAAGCTAGTATTATCCTGATACCAAAACATAACAAAGGCAGTCCAAGAAAGCTGTAGACCAGTATCTTTCATGAACAGAGATGGAAAAATTCTAAACAAACTTTACCAAATCAAATTTGATCATGTTATAAAAGGATATAGCATAACCAAGAGAAGCTAATCCTCAGAACACAAGATTGGTTTAACCTCCAAAAACTCTTCTTTTCATATTAAATTAGCCACCAAATTATGCAATGAATAAAGAAAAAAACATACAATCATCTCAATAGACACAGCAAAATCATCTAACAACCATTAAACCACTAAAAAAATCTAACAACCATTCCTCAATCTGATAAAAGGCATCCATGAAAAACCTACAGAAACATTTAATAACGAAGAGCTAAATATCTCCCCTGCACCTAAGCTTTTTATGCTATCATCACTTCTATTCAACATTATGCTAGATAATTAGGCAAGAGAACAAAACAAAACCTGCCCCCAAAAACCTAGATTAGAAAAGAAATGCAGACATTACTGTCTTTTTTGCAGACATTACTGTCTATGTATAAATTCAGATAGAAGCTACCAAAAATCTACTAGAATAACTGAGTTAAGCAAGAGTATGGGATACAACAAGATCAACATACAAAAAGAAATTGCATTGCTATACACTAGCAATGAACTATCAGAAATTAAAAATAATGTTTTCAATAGGATCAAGAAAATATGAAATCCAAATAATAAATATATCCAAAATGATGTGTAAAATTGTGCACTGACAGCTAACATAGTTAAGAGAAATTAAAGAAGACCTAAATACATGTAGAGGTATTTCTTTTTCATGGGTTGGTAGACTCAATATAATTATGATGTCAATCTCACCAAATTTATCAATAGAATCCAATCAAAATCCCAGCAAGCTTTTATGTAGAAATTCATAAGCTGATTCTAAAACACATTTGGAAATTCAAAAGACCTAGACTATCCAAAACAACTCTGAAAAAGGAATAAAGTTGGATGTCTATACAGCCTGAATTCAAAACTTATTTTAAAACTACGGTAACTGTAATCAAGACCATCAGATCTTGACAGAAAGATAGCCAGAGATCAAAAGGTCAGAAGAAAAGTCCAGAAATAAATCCATGTATATATAGACAACAGAATTTAGACAAAGGTGTAAAAGGTTATTCAGTGGTAAAGGATTGTCTTTTTAATAAACAGTGCTGGAACTATTGGATATTAATATGTAAAATAGGACCTTCAATTCATAACTTGTACCATATACAAAAATTAGTTCTAAATGGTTACTGGATGCAAACATAAAATGTAAAGCTACAAAATTTCTAGGAAAAAAACAGGAAAATATCTCTGTGATCCTAGGTTAGGCAAAGAGTTTTTAAATACAATACCAAAAGCATGATCCACACACAAAAACATATTTAAAAAGAATCATAAACTGGCTTCCCTGAAGTTAAAAAATTTTCTTCAAAAGGTGCTTGTAAGAAAATGAAAAGACAAGTCACAGACTGGAAGAAAATATCTGCAAAGCAGATACCGGATGGATTTACATCCTAAATATATAAAGAACACATAATTCAATAATAAAAGACAACCTGCTTTTTAAATGAGCAAAAAATATGAACATTTCATCAAAAAATATATATAACTACATGAAATACCAATAAGCACATGAAAATATCCTATCATTAGTCATTAGGGAAAAGCAAATTAAAATCACAATGAATTACCCCTACACTTTTATTACACGCACTAAAATTAAAAACTGATAACCAGGGTTGATGTGAGAATGTAAAGGAGCTGGAACTGTAATACACTGCTGGTGGTGAGGTACAATGGCATAACCACCTTCAAAAACAATTTGGCAGTTTCTTTAAAAAATATGTTGAAATAAACGCACCATATAATCCAGTCATTCTACTGGTGGGTAGTCTCACAAGGGAAAAGAATGCATACACCCACACAAAGACCTCAAAAACTGAATTCACAACCAAATGTCTAACAAGTCAAACATAAACGAACTGATACATATCCATTAATGGAATACTACTCAGGAATAAAAAGGAATGAGCTATTGAAATACGCAACAGTAGAGATGAATCTCAAAACAATAATGCTGAGTGAAAGCCAGGAAAAAAAAAAAAAGTACAAACAGGATAAAGTCACTTACACATTAATTCTAGAAAATGTAAGCTAATCTACACAGATAGCAAATCAGTGGTTGGCTCCAGGGAGGGAGGGTGGGAGAGAGGAATCACAAAAAGGCAGGAGGAAACCTCTTGATTGTGGTGCCAGTTTCAAGGATATAAATATGCCCCACATATGAAACTGTACACTTTAAGATATGTGGAATTTATTGTATGTCAATCACACCTCTATAAAAATAAACAAGGCCTTAGTCATTTACGTTCTATTCTTTGTCAATAACTATCATTTTTTGTGTCCAAGACTATACAAAGTATTTCATATTTAACATTTGATATTAATCCTGTGAAATATCATCCCTATTTTACTGACTAAAGGAAAATATAAAGGAAATGGAAGTCTAAGAAGCTAAGTAGTGTTGAAAAATAACTACTAAGTGCTTGGCCAGTATTGCATATCTAGTAAATAAAGAGACCCAAACTCAGGTCTGCCTTAACTAATCACTAGCTTTACAATATTAATATATCATCTCAGAGAAAGGATTAAGAGGATAGGCACCATGGTAAATTGAATAAGATGTCCACATACTAATCTCTGGAACTATTAATCTATTGCCTTACCTGGCAAAAGGGACTTTGGAGAAGTGATTAAAAATCTAGAAATAGGGAGATTACCCTGGATTATCTTGGTATGCTAATGTAACCACAAGGTCCTTAGAAGAGCAAGGCAGAAGGATTAGAGTGAGAGAGGACAATGTGATGACAGAAGCAGAGGGAACAAGACTGACAACAGAAGCAGAGTCAGGGAGAAATTCCAAGATGCTGTGCTGCGGGTTTTGAAGATGGAGGAAAGGGCCATGAACCAAGAAATGCAGGCATCTTCTAGGAGCTAAAAAAAAAACCAAGAAAATGTATTATCCAGAAGCTCCAGAAGGAACACCATCCTGCTGACCCATTTGAGACTTCTGAATTTCCAAAACAACTGCTATTCAAGCTACTACATTTGTGGTAATTTATTATCACAGCAATGAGAAAATAATACAGGCTCTATAGTCAATTGGTCCTTTGTTCCCAAAAGTAAGTGCTCCACATAATTAGGCTTGTAGTAAAACCTCCTGATGATGATAAAAACGATAAACTATTCAGGTATGGGAGAACATAAGAAAGGCAGCCCACTGAACATTTGTTCCTGTGGGCCCTTGATATAGTTTTAGGGGTTCCATTTTGAACTTTGAAAAAAAACTCACATGATCCCAAAATAAACTGTTCCCTAGGCACTTTAAAACAAATTCTTTGCTGGGCCTAGAGGGACAAAGTTTTATCAAGAGATCTCAAGTGGGTATTGGGTCATAACAAACACAAGCTGGGACCAGACAAATTATAGGCAGTATGCATAAAGCAATTCACTGCTTTATTTTGTTTTGAATTATGCTTGTGGCCTAGGTCCCATGAAAAAGAGAAAATGTTATAACAAATAATTCAAAACCTCAGACTTGATTTTCCAGTTCCTTTCTATTTTTATCAGGTTTAAAATTTGAAACTTATACTTACTACTTTCACTCATTCATTCAACAGATACTTATTAAGCACTTAAAATATTTTAGGCAATCTTCTCAGCACATCTTAATAAACAAAAGTGCACAAAATACTTTTCCTTTTGTCACTTATAGGTTAGTAGTTGGGGGGGGGGTGATTTCAAAAGTGATTACTATATGTCATAAGTGTTATAACATGGAAAGAAGAAACTTATAGGAGATGTGGCAGGACACCTAACCTAGGGAGCAAAAAAGAATATGCACTGGCTTGGAGATGAGATACTTGTCATTCCTTTTCATCTCTAAGTCATGAGACCACTGAAAAGAGAAAGAAGCACAATGTGAGAGTATATAAGTGAGTGTATATTGGAGGAAAAGTATTGGGAAGAGATAGGGCTGGAAGGAGGGCGGGGAGGTAAAAGCAACCTATTAAGAGACTGAAAGCCAGGCTCATATTCCAATGGTATTTACAGATATAGCCATAATAGTCATCACAGTGATTCTCAACTCTGATTGCACATTTAGCAGTCTTTCCAATACAGTGCTGCTATTTTACTGTGACCTGGAAAAATAGTTTGTAAGAACTGTCTAAACTTGGAGTCAGTGAGGGGCGCCTGGGTGGCTCAGTCAGTTAAGCACCCAACTTCAGCTCCGGTCATGATCTCACGGTTTGTGGATTTGAGCTCCACGCCATGCTCTGTGCTGACAATGCAGAGCCTGGAGCCTGCTTCGGATTCTGTGTCTCCCTCTCTCTCTGCCCCCTCCCCTGCTCACATTCTGTCTCTCTCTCTCTCAAAAATAAATATTTAAAAAAATGTAAACTCAGAGTAAGTTAGGTCTCTGAGTTCTGAGACTAAAAGTTCTAAGCATAAGCAATGATAATAGCTTGTAATTTAATTTTTATTTAAAAATTTTAGATTTATAATAAATTTTACAAAAATATTAGAGTTCCTTTATACACTCAGCGTCTCCCAATGTTATATAACCACACTACAATTATCTAAATTCAAATATTAACAGTGATACAATAGTGGGGCACCTGGGTGGCTCAGTTGGTTAAGCATCGGACTTAAGTTTAGGTCATGATCTCACCGTTCATGAGTTCGAGCCCCACGTTGGGCTCTGTACTGAAGCTCAGAGCCTGGAGCCTGCTTTGGATTCTGTATCTCCCTCTCTCTGCCCATCCTCCACTCATACTCTTGTCTCTCTCAGTATCTCAAAAATAAACGTTAAAAAATTGAAAAAAAAAAGTGATACAATACTATTAATTACAGACTTCATTTGAATTTTATTTGAGTTTTATCAAATGTCCCACTATTACCCTTTTTATGGTCTACGATCTAATCCAGAATCTCAAAGTGCATTTAGTAGTCTGGGTCTCTTTAGATTCCTCAAATCTAGAACAATGTCCTTTTATTGACTAATGTCCTTTTATTTTGTGGAATGTCCACCCAATTTGAGTTTGTCTGAATTCTTGTCTTGATTAGGTAGAAGTTTTGCATTTTGGGCAAGACTGCTACGAAAGTGCTAACGTGTTCTTCTCGGTGCACATCAAGTGGTATATGATGTAAATATGCCTTATTACTGGTGATGTTAACTTGGATTATTTGGTTAATAAGGTATATGTCAGGTTTCTCCACAATAAAGTTACTATATTTCTCCCTTTTAACTAATAAGTATCTTGTGAAGACATACTTTGAGACGATGAAATTAACTTTTCATTATTCCTTCATCTAAATATTAGTTCTGTTGATTCTTGCCTACAACACTATTGCTGTGGTGCTTACTACCAGGTGATTTGTCTACATTAATTTTTTATATTTAATAACTGGAATTCTACTTTAAAGAAGAGCTGTTACTTCTCAGTGTTATTTAATTACTTCACTATAGACTCACAAATAATTTTATTCTATGGGTTTTAATCTATTCCTATCAATATTATTGATCAAATTGTCACAGATTTAACTATTTGAAGTTTCAAGATGGGCCTCTCGTGTCCTTTCAACATGATTCTATCCATTTTTGATCATGTCTTTACCTCTTTACCTTCTGGCACAATAAGGAATTCCAAGATCTTCTTAGTTCCCTTTCTCAGCTCTGAAATCAATTATTTCTCCAAGAAGACCTAGTTTCTTTTATTAGTGAATGGCAATTAGAAACTAAGATTTGGGAACTAGGTTTGCTCAGTCACTGGTTGACATTGATTCGGTGTTCTTTCTGAAAACAGGGCTAGGAAATAAAGGAAAGTATGCTAACTTGGGTACACCCCCACATGTATTTTTATTTCTGCTTCTGTTCATCTCTCTATGTGTATACATGTAACAAGTTCATATTGATACCTCTGAATCAATCATTACCACAGGATAGATTCTGGATTTTCTCCTTTCCATCTATGTAACTCTTTTCTCTAACAATATGAGATTTTTCTCTCATTATCTAAAACGTATTTATTTAATGAATCCTAGTATACACAAAAGGAGTTTCAATATTGCTAAAAACAAATTTTCTAATTAAAGTAAAATACTTGTGTACAATTCCTTTTGTCTTTAGCCTTACTGGATACAGTCACAGTACCATCTTACAAAATTCCTTAGGTTCATTCTTTTCTATTTCTCCACACCCCTTAGAGTGGTTATGCTATTCATTTGTAACACTATTAAATTCTGGATTCCTCCCACATCATGGCCAGCTTAATTATATATATATGAATGTTTTTGGTATGTGAAAGATTAGTAGGATTGTAAGAGTTCATATGAAAAGGTATAGTCAGAGAAATGTCTCTCTTCATCCCTCCTAACTCTGTTCCTACTCCCTTATTTTTTCCAACCCATTTCTTATTAACCTGCTGCAGGTAATCATTAAGTCCCTGGTTTACCCTTTCTGTATTTCTTTTAGTACAGATAAATAGCTAACAATTACTCAGCACTTAGTATGTACGAGACACTATTGTGTCTTTCCACATATTAATGTGTTTAATTTTCACAAGTACCTAAGATTTAAGAGTGTATATACTCTGGAACATCTTCGTTCAGGGATCTTTTCTTCTTACTAAGTGTTCTTCAGTGTTTTAAATATAACCAAAAGAAATTCATTATAGAATTAGAGAATAAAAACTAAATATTGTAAACTATTAAATTTCGTCCTGATAGTAATGATAATCTGTAGCAGTAGTAGTATTTAATATTTAGTAACAATTTATATTCCTCAGGTGGTTAATTCATTTAAAAAGTCATTTAGGTGCCTACACAAATACATAAAAATTCTTACTTTACACTTTCATTATAAAAATAGCCCAAAGAGACATGTAAGACCAGGAGTATCCTTACTTTATATGAGAAAAACAAAGAACTTTTTAAAAATACATAAAAAGGACCTCTATTCTAATACCTGATCATGGAGGCTTAAGTCCTCAAGAAAAAGGAGAGAAAGACAAAAACAGAGAGGAACAGACAGCAAGGAAATCCAGGTTTGAGCCTTCATGTTAGGGAGGAGGGTGAATCAACATGGGTAAAAGCAGGATCCTAAACGACTGCCTGAGCACAGCCCACTGGCAACAGAGAACTACTATAAATTGTGGATTAGCACAGAGATCTGAAAAAGTATAAAGGAATATTAGTAGTACGTAAAGTGTACTAGATGCTGGAAAAGCTGGAGCTATGAAGAGAGTATAAAATTTCTGGAAAATCTGAAAAATATTAAATTATAATGCCTTTCTAACATCAAGTTCTAGGAAGGCTCACTGCATTTAGAGAAAAGGAATCAGAGAACCCCCTCCCCTTGGCTATTAAATAAAATGACTTTTACCATTGGCAACAATAGGATAAAATGGAAGCCTACTTTAAAACACTAATACCCAAGCCCTACTCTAACCAATTAAATCAGAACCTCTGAAGGAGGGGACTAGACTTCAGTATTTTTTTAAATGCTCCATAGTACTCTAATAGGACTGACAACCACTGGACTAGAGGATCCAAAAGATTCATAGCAAACATCAGCAAGAGGATGCACATAGGTAATTAAGTTTCTATCTCTTTTCCAATGGGATATATCCTCTGCTGACTAAAATGCATTCTGCTTTTGCAGAAATACATGCTTACTAACACACTATAAACTTCAGGCACATAAATTAAAAAAAAAAACTAAGAAAATGTACAATTATCATTTCCTAATGTGTTTTTATAATTTCAGAATTTTTAAATGTTCATCTCTACCAAGGCATAACTGAAAAATAAAATTGTAAGATATTTACAGTGTATATTGTGATTTGATATACATATACATTGTCTCCCCCATTCAGTTAATTAACACATCCATCACCCCACGTTTTTTTTGTGTGTGAAAGCATTTAAGTTCTAGCCTCTCAGTAAATTTCAATTATACAATACAGTGGCACCAACTATAGTCACCATGTTTTATGTTAGGCCCTCAGACTATATTTAGAGCCTCAGACCTGAAAGTATGCACACTTTTGCCAGCCTCTCCCTATTTCTGCCCCAGCCCTTCTAAAATTACAATTAAGAGTAATTTTAAATATATCATAACACTTTATTATTCTAAAATTATAATTTATTTTTTAAATTTTTGACAATAAATCCCTTATTAAAAAACAAACAAACAAACAAACAAACAAAACACCTCTCTGGAAATTTTCCAAATTATCTTCTCAGCTAGAATCAGAGAGATAAGTAACAACATTCTCAATACAAGATTATATAAGATTGCTTTGACAAGATACCCAAAAATAAGTGCCAGAAAATAAGAGGAAAATCCCAGGTTACACTCATAATGAAGCAATGAATAATCTGTTGAATTTAAATTCTATGAGGACAATATCCATGTTTCTTTTTTCCATTGCTTTATCCTCAGCAATTAGCACAATGCCTGGCACATAACACGTATTTAATAAATATTAGTTCCATAATTAATCTATTTTGAAAACTTAACTAGAAATGAATCTATATAAGGAAGAATGGAAGAAAAAAAGTAAGGAGGATAGAAGGAAAACACACTTGGAATGACTGATAGTGAATAACTGAATGATTTCCTGAAAGTAATACAGTCGGTCATACTCCAAATGAGGTGGGAATCAGGAGAGTAAGATTTTGAGTCTTATTTTTATCAGAGATCAGTACAATCTTCAACAAATTATTTAACCTGTCCACAACTGTTTCCTCATCCATAAAATGAGGAAAGGCATACATCAGATGTATTCTACCATACCTTACAGTGCTAAAAATCTGTGTATAAGACTATGCCAGGTATGTTCAAAGAAAACACATGATATACCAACCTAAATATTGGATTTAAGACATACACATAGGAAGAATTCAATAAGAATTTATTAAACTTTAAGTAAAGGAGAGTTTCTATTTCTGAATATACAACCAAAATTTCTGACATGGAGAACAAGCAAATCACAGTTTATCTGCAAATTTTCATATCAAGCTTTTTTCTTTTAATTTTTAAAATTTATTTTGGGAGAAAGTGTAAGTGCGGAGAGGGACAGAGAGAGACAGAATCCTAAGCAGGTTCCATGATGACAGTGTTGATGATGAATTCAAAAACTGTGAGATGATAACCTAAGCTAAAGTTGGACACTTAACCAACTGGACCATCCTAGTGCCCTTAACAGAAAGGTTTAAAGCTCAATTATCCACAGGTAGAAATAATGTAAACAACAACAGAAACCAAGAGGAAATCTTTCAATATTTTCTCAGTATTTCTCTCTCAGTATTTTTCCCAGAAGTTAAAAGCCTATGGAAAAGTTGCCCCCCAAAAAATAAAAAACTTACACAGCTTTTCCTTGAACTTCCCACCTTGTTAACATTTTGCTACATTTGCTTTATCAAGCTTCCTCTCAATCTCTCTCTCCCCACGGTGTGTGTACATTTGAGAGTTACAAATAGCATAATACTCACATTGTAAACTACATGCATCTCCTAAGAACAAAGGTAATTTCTTATATAACAATACAATTACTCAGAAATATTAACTATTCAAAAACTAAGTATTAATGCAATATTATACATAACATAGAATCTATCTTCAAATTATTCCAATAGTATTTATAGCTGTTTATGTTGCAAGCTGTTTTGATCCAAATCCAATCAAGTTTCACTTTCACCTATACGTAATATTGGAATATTATTAGTATGTATTATTTACCAAAAATTCACTACACTTTTAAGGGAATAATCCAGTATCAAATGGTAAGAGCAATAGGGGGCAAAAAACTAAAACACTACAAAGTACCCTAGATTAGGAGGTTTGGTTCTATTTCAATTGTATTCAAATGAGCTGCCATTAGAGATTATTCCCTTAAGTAGGCTGGGGAGTAATTTTCACATCGTGAGATGCCTTAACAGTGGTAAGAAACACATGAGCTCCTGCTATCAACTAAGATGGCACCCTTTTAATATATTTTATATACTAGGTTTCTAATTAAGGACAGTATTTAGAAAAAATGATGGTGTTTTTTATTTTTTTGCCCAAAAAGTTTAGAGACAAACAAACAAAACAAAACTTTCATAAGTAAAGTAAAAGTTAGGTAGAGAGAATAGGGAAAGAAAAAAATAAAATTCTCAAAAGAACAAGAGTAACACACTTGTATTTCTGGAAACAAAAAGTCAAACATGGATATAACCCTTCACTGCTGACCACAGCTGAAGCTATAAGGTGTAAAAACAAGCTTTACTGCTTGAAAAACCAGAAACATCTCTAAGCCTTCATTTATTCCAAGGTAAACCAGAAGTAACAGCATCCACCTTCACAGGTGGTTGTGAGGATCCAATGAAATGTTGGTGAAGCGTTTAGCTCGTGTGTGACAGATAGCAAGCACTCAAAAAAACTCAGACTAATTACTAATATAAGAAGTTATAGTATGAGCTCGGAGTCAGACTAAGTTCAAATGTTACCCCTCCATTTACTGGCCCTTTGATTTTGTTTGCATGGCAAAATTTTTAAGCTCCAGTTTCTTCATTTGTAAAACAGGGTCAATTAATACTATCTCATTTGTCTGTTTTTAAAATAAGGTGAAATAATCCTTATATAATACTTAGCATAATAATTGGCTCAGTTAATTGCTCAAAAAGTATTAGCTATTATTCATATTATCGTAATTGTTATATAAATATAAAATTTAATAAATATAATATAAAGTTATTATAAATACAGCATATGTGGGGCACCAGGATGGTATAGTCGGGAGAGCATGTGACTTGATCTCAGGGTGGTGAGTTCCAAAAACAAAAATAAAAATAAGAAAATAAATAAAGGAGGGGAGGCTGGGTGGCTCAGTCAGTTTAGCATCCAACTCTTGATTTCATCCAGGTCATGATGCCGCGTTGGTGGGACAGAGCCCAGCTTCGGGCTCTGTGCTGAGCATGGAGCCTGCTTAAGATTCTCTCTCTCCTTCTGCCCCTCTCCCCCTCTCATGCTCTTTCATAAAAATAAAGAAAAGAAAAACAGCATATGTGGATACAGATATTAACATACGAAGGTCTAGATAATTCTTTTCTGATTTCTGAATAAACTTTTGGAAAATAAAATCTTAGAGCTCAATAGGATCATACCATCCAATGAACTTATTTTAATATTAGCATTCCCCATATTTGCAATATTTGTGTTAATATCTCCCTCCCTCTTTAAACTTCACTCTCTGGGGCGCCTAGGTGGCTCAGTCAGTTGGGCGTCCGACTTCAGCTCAGGTCACGATCTCACAGTCCGTGAGTTCGAGCCCCGCGTCGGGCTCTGGGCTGATGGCTCAGAGCCTGGAGCCTGCTTCCGATTCTGTGTCTCCCTCTCTCTCTGCCCCTCCCCTGTTCATGCTCTGTCTCTCTCTGTCTCAAAAATAAATGTTAAAAAAAAAAAAAAACTTCACTCTCTGTGCAAACAGACTATTGCCTTCTTCCCACAGGTAATCAGTCTGGAATAAATACATACACATGAAATTAAGATTTTGCTAGTTTAACTTGTTCACTGTCACGTAACGAGTTAGTGGCAGAGGCAAGAATAGAAATACAGGTGTCACACTGGGTAGTACTCTTTCCATGATCTTTTACTAAAAAAAGACTAAAGATTTTTTTAAAGCCTTTTATAATCCCCAGTATATGTTTTTTTAAAGCTATGTTTTAAAATTGATTTTTTTTATGTTTATTTATTTGGAGAGAGAGAGCACAAGCAGGGGAGAGGCAGAGAGAGAGAGAGAGAGACAGAGAGAGAGAGAGAGAGAAAGAGAATCCCAAGCAGGGCCTGAACTGTCAGTGCAGAGCCTGATGCAGGGCTGGAACTCACAAACTGCAAGATCACGACCTGAGACGAAATCAAGAATCGGATGCTTAAAAGACAGAACCATGCAAGTGCCCCTTAAGCTATTTGTTTTTAATTATCTGTTCACTTACCAATTTTCCCTATTCAACAGAAAGTTCTATGAAGGCAAAAGACATAATCTGTTTTATTCATACTGATTTCCCAAGTGCCTTACTAGGCACATTATATGATGCACAGCAGGTGTTTAAAAAAAAATACATGAAAAGAATTGCTCCAATAACAGAAGAAAGAAAACCGAAAACAGCCAAGTATCTGCCATCTTAACAGCCTGCAGTGGTCCTAAAATGGAAGGCGGCCCTGACAACAAACTGCAAGGCTGACCAAACGATTTCTGTGGTGCCCAAATGATGATTCTTATCCTGCGGCATTTGTTAAAAACACATATTGTGTAATTCCACTCAGATCTATATAAAACCATTAGACTTTCTCAAATTCCTTTAAAAATGTCATCTTCGGGGCGCCTGGGTGGCTCAGTCGGTTAAGCGTCCGACTTCGGCTCAGGTCACGATCTCGCGGTCCGTGAGTTCGAGCCCCGCGTCGGGCTCTGGGCTGACTGTTCAGAGCCTGGAGCCTGTTTCAGATTCTGTGTCTCCCTCTCTCTCTGACCCTCCCCCGTTCATGCTTTGTCTCTCTCTGTCTCAAAAATAAATAAACGTTAAAAAAAAAAAAAAATTAAAAAAAAAAAAAGTCATCTTCTTCCAATCCTCTGGAATACTTCTAAATACTTTTCATCATAACAGAAATTGCTACAGGGTCCAGGACCTTCAAACTACAACTTAACAGTATCTATTGAGCTTCAAAATTTCCTAATCTAATATTCAAAGTAGATTGTTTGTACAGAAAACTACTGTTTACAAATAGAAACCAATGTTTCCAAGTGTGTAAATATTACCTATAGTATATCTCTTTCAGACATCTCATTTCTACTACATTCTTCTTAATTTCTGAAATCAATCCATCCTTTATAAAATAGTTTACCACCAGTTATGATAAAAAATATTTTTGAAATTTATTGTTCTAATTTATTGCTGCTTTGCTTGGAACAAATTTATCTGAATTAATATATAGCATAATGAAAGTTGTAAGACAAGTTATGAAGACAAGTAGTTTACCTAATCAAAACCAAAAAACCAGAAAAACCAACAACGAAGAATTAGGGGGCCTGGGTAGCTTAGTCAGTTGAATGTCTAACTTTGGCTCTGGTCATGATCTCACAGTTCACGAGTTCAAGCCCCAGTTCTGGCTTTGTGCTGACACTACAGAGTCTGCTTTGAATTCTGACTCCTCTCTCTGCCTCCCCCCCCCCCCCCGCTCTCTCTCTCTCTCAAAAATAAGCATTCAGAAAAATTTATTAAAAAAATAAGAATTTAGGGGTGCCTGGGCGGCTCCGTCAGTTAAGGGGCCGACTTCAGCTCATGATTTCACGGTTCGTGAGTTCAGGTCCTGCGTCGCGCTCTGTGCTGAC